>NC_142952.1:24095330-24100330 GCF_046866305.1 Octopus bimaculoides
TGTGCCTGTCTGTGTGTGTGTACATGCAAACAGATATGTAACATACGTGTAAGTTACATACATATGTGCATACATCTGCACTTCCATGTGTGTGTAGGTGTGTGCATGTATAGGTATGTCTGCATATACATGTGCATGTTTGTGTGTGTGTATACACATGTGTATACACACACAAACACACAAACATGTGTATACATACACGCACATGCAACATGTGTACACACACACACACATAACAAGTGTGTGTGTGTGTGCAAATGTGTGTTATCTACATCTCTCTGTATGTATGCGTATGAATGTGTTTTACATTTTTGAAATCAATATAAAGAATTGATGTTGATATTAGCATTGGTGGACAGAAATAAAGACAATGGTAGTGGTGGTGGTGGTGGTGGTGACGACATGTTGGTTGTGGCTGTTTTGGTGTTTGAGGTGGTGGTGGTGGGTAGAAACGTGGTGTTGGTGGTAGTGGAGGTGGTGGTGGTGGCGGTAGTGTTTATATTGTGATGATGGGGGACTGAATGGTTGTGCTGATGGTGTTTGCATCAGTGTTTATGTATTGGTTGTAGTGGTTTATATGTAGTAGTAGTAGTAGGAGGAGGAGGAGTGGTGGGGATGGTAGTCATGGTTGTGGTATGTTTAGTGCTAGTGGTGGTTATATAGATGGTAGATGGTGTGCAGGGGTGGAGAGAGTTCAGGATGATGGGGATTTTAGTTTTTTGAGGTGTTGGCCTTGATGATGATGATGATGATGATGATGATGATGATGATGGTCTGGCGGTGGTGGTGGTAATCATGGTTGTAATTGTGGTGGTGGTGGTGATAGTAGTAATAGTGGTGGTGGTGGTGATGGTGGTAATTGTGGTGGTAGTTGATGATGCTGCTGCTGCTGCTGATGTTGATGAAGATGATAGTGGTGATGATGATGATGATGATGATGATGATGATGATGAAGTTGATGGTTATGATTGTGGTGGTGGTGGTGGTGATGACGATGACAATGATGGTGATGACGACGGTGGTAGTTGTGGTGGAAGTAGTGTGAAATGCTGATTTACGTAGTCTCTCCTCCTTCACGCCTGCCCCCCCCCCATTCCCTGTTAACACCAGTTTACTGCCAAAGAATGTCATTGATCTTTCGATCTGTGAGTGTGTGAGGCAGGGGCAAGGAGGGGACGAGGGGAGGATCTGTAACATGCACTGTGTGTGTGTGTGTGTGTGTGTGTCTTTGCATGCATCTGTGTTAAACGGTTAGTGTATTAGTTAATCTGTGCTTTATATATGAGATATAGGTGCCTATACATACATGCATGAGTGTGTGTGTGCATACATATATATATATATATATATATATATATATATCTTTCAATGTGTAACATATTTGTGTGTGTATGTAGTTGCATATGTATGCATGTCTATGTATGTGTGCATGTACATATGCATGTTAGTATTCTATGTATACATTTGTATAAATATATATATATATATATATATATATATATATATATACATGAATATTGAACAATGAGAATCAGTGCTTCACACCAAACTGGTGGATGAAGATTCTTAAGAAGGCTACCAATGATTTTGTGCAGAGAGAAATCTCTCAATGATTAAGAAGCCTGCCCCAGTGGAACATTGACATACGCCTCCATCTTCGTTGAGAATACCCAAGACTACATGAGACTGTATGGCATTTTGGGATGAATAGATATACAGATCATGGGAGGTAACTAATAGGGAACATTTTAATTGTTGTTACCCTTGTGTTAACTCTCTGATCTTTGTAATGAATTAATTCCGTAATCATTTTATGTGACAACGCTTGTACATATCCAAATTTATAAATATAAGTATAAATACATACGTATGTGTGCATACACATCATACAAAATGTACTCACACACATACATACACAGGCATATACGCACTCGCACACACAATCACATAGGCATATATGCACCTATCTACCCCTACTCCCAATATATATATATATATATATATATATATATATATAGATGTACATACAGATATATGGTAAAAATAAATGATTAATTAATAATTAGTAATTTTACCAAGTAGTTCGGTGTGTTAAAAAACCATTATCGGTAAACTTATATAAACATAATTAAAATTTAGGGTTCAGCAAGAATTGCTTCACCACACACCGAAAATTAGAAATAGCAGCCAAAACTACTATTTCTCTAACAAAATACAACTCCCAAAACAGCAAAACTATTGAAATAGTGCACTGTTGAAGGAAGTAAGTTTGGGTAATATAATTTGCACCTCTTTAATCCAAAAACACATCTGCAATTAATCAAGGCCAGGTAGATTTGTTATTTTTTTCTTTTTTGCCTTTGTAGTTGCGAGTATTGCTGTTTGGGAGTTGTATTTTGGTAGAGAAATAGTACTTTTGACTGCTATTTCAAAATTTTCGGTGTGTGGTGAAGCAGTTCTTGCTGAACCCTAAACCTCGCTAGAATGATTTTCTAATGTGCCACCGGCACAAGTGCCAGTAAGGCGACGCTGGTAATGATCATGCTCAAATGGTGCTATTTACGTGCCACCAGTATGGAAACCAGACAGCTGCTCTGGCAATGATTACGCTTGAACAGTGCTGTTAGTGCCCCACTGGCACAGGTGCTGGTCATCGAATATGGTTCATTGAATATAGTTCAATTACAATTTCGATTTCACTTGTCCCAACAGGTCTTCACAAGCACAGTTTAGTGTCCAATGAAGGAGAGGTTGGCATGGGTGCCAGTCATCGGATTTGGTTCGATTTCGATATCTGCTGCATAATGTATGTGCAGTTATTTTGTAATATCTGTATGTGTGTATATTTATGGTTACGCTTATGTATGTACATGTGTCTCCTGTGTGTGTGTGTGTGTGTGTGTGTGTGTGTCAGTGCTTATTTGTATGCATCTGTGTGTTTGTATATATGTCATCATCATCATTGTTTAATGTTTGCTTTCCATGCTGGCATGGATTGGATGGCCTGACTGAGGACTGACCAGGAGGCTGCACTAGGCCCCAATCTGATCTGGCAAGGTTTTTACAGTGCGTTGGAGTTCGGAAGGCTATCAAGCTGTAGAAACCTTGCCTGGTGCTGCCATCTGGCTTGCCATCCTCAGTCAAACCGTCCAACCCATGCCAGCATGGAAAGCAGATGTTAAACAACGATGATGTGATTTGTGCAGGTTTGTATATATACGTGTGGTGTGTATGTGTGTATGCATATACATTTGTCTATGTATCTGTATGTATTTAGGTGTGTGTGTATGCGTGTGTACATATATATGTATGTGTGTATGTATGTATATATATATATATATATATATATATATATTTATCCATTCCAGCTTGGAAAACGGATGTTAAATGATGGTGATGTATGTATGCCTTTACATATGCATATGTGCGTATCTGTGTCTGCTTGTGTATATACGTACTTCTATTTGTACATGTGTGTGTGTGTGTGTTTGTCTAATTTGATTGTCTTGTAATTACCTTGTTCGTAATTACATTGTTGTTGACATTAACGAGCTCAATAGATCAATCCAAGGTTTGTCCAGTCTATTTTCAGGCTTTAGGCTGGGGATGTTGGGATTTCAGCACTGCTGCTGTTGTTGAGTGAGGCATTGAACATTGGATGGGGAAGTCGTGTGTGGACTGTCATGTGGGTTGCAGTGTGTAAGAATGTATGTCTGTTTATTTGTAGTAGCTTATGAGATAGGCTGAGTGTGTGTATGTGTGTGTGTATGTGGGTGAGAAAGCATGGGTGTGTCTCCAAGCCATATGGTTCTGTGTTCAATCCCACTGCATGGCCCCTTAGGCAAGTGTCTTCTTCCATAGCCCCAAGCCAACTAATGCCTTATGAGTATTGTGTGTGTGTGTGTGTGTGTGTGTGTGTGTGTAGTTTATATGCAGGGGTTGGGTGCAGCATGACTGAATGGTTAAGAAATTTACTCTGTAATCATGAGATTCTGGATTCAGTCCCTCTGCATGGCATCTTGGATAATTATCTTTTACTGTAGCCTCAGTTGATCAAAGTCCTCATCATCATCATCATCGTCGTCGTCGTTATCATCATTGGCTTCATCACCATCATCATCACCATCATCATCACCATCATCATCACCATCATCATCATCATCATCATCATCATCATTGGCTTCATCACCACCATCATCACTATCATCATCATTATCATCATCGGCTTCATCACCATCATCATCATCATCATCCTCATCATCATTGGCTTCAACACCATCATCATCATCACTATCATCATCATCATCATCACCAGTGCTTTTTATATGTGGAACCAGCACCAGTGTTTTTTACATGGCACCTTGGTTTCAGCATCTCAATTCTGTTGTGGTGTGCAGGTCTTCTCAAGTACAGCAATGCACCACATATCTTGGTCTTCTGTCATCAAAGGTTAAACTCACAGTCTTACTCCTGTGAGTGTAACAGCCTAACCATTAAACTACAGCCCTTCATCAGACCGTCTGTGTTAATAATTCAATGTTTGATATTTGCTTATATTTTAAATCCCAAATGAAAATTTTGTTATTACCTGGAAGATAACAAGATTTTAGTCGGCAAACATTTGTCTTTGGGATAAGCTGTATTCCAAACATGGGTTTAATTACTAAAAAAAAAAAGATTAATTTATTAAGAGACAAATTATAATTCATATTTATTTTTATATCCTGAGTGGGTGCCAGGATGGACATGTAGTTAAGAGAATTGCTTTTGTGCTGCTTCATCCTGAGTTCAGTCCCATGGTGTAGCATTTTGGGGCAAAGGTCTCCTATAATAGTCCATGTCAGTCAACACTATAAGGGGAATTGGGAAGAGAAAATGTATAAACTAAACATACAATCGTCATCATCATCATCATCATCATCGTTTTTTTTTATGATCAACATTCCATGCTGCATTTTTCAGGCAGCACTACACATACACACACGTGCACGGACACACAC
>NC_142952.1:24105330-24120330 GCF_046866305.1 Octopus bimaculoides
TTAAACGATGATGATGATGATGACAAAAATGAAAAGATCTTTAGACACTGGGCCTCACTGTGGAGATGACAAGGGACTGAGACCTATGGCGATTTGCTGTATTTAAGAAGACAAATGAAGTTAGATAAACTGACAGCCATCCATCCATAGAGGCATATCCTTTATGGCCATGCCCTCACTCCCTCTCCCAGCAGAGAGATCTGTCTTGAAGGTACCAGTGCCATGTAAAATGCACTTGTGCCAGTGCCACATGTAATGCACTCATCTCAGTGCTGCGTAAAATGCACATGTGCTGGTGCTACATTAATGCATGTGTGCCAGTGGCATGTAATAGGAGCACTCTGTACACTCTGTCAAGTGGTTCGCGTTAGAAAGGGCACCAGCTATAGAAGAAACCATGTCAAATCAGACAATTGGAGCCTAGGCAGTTTTCTTGCTGGCCAGCTCCTGTCAAACTGTCCAACCCATGCCAGCATGGAAAAATGAACGTTAAAGGATAATGACAGTGGTGATGGTGGTGGTGGTGGTGGTGGTGGTGGTGGTGGTGACGATGACGACAACCACCACCACTATCAGCATCATCATCTATGTGTTCTGTTGGTAGATGTAAGTACTGATCTGCTGAAATTATAAACGAACGATAGGCGTAGGAGTGGCTGTGTGGTAAGTAGCTTGCTTATGAACCACATGGTTCTGGGTTCAGTCCCACTGCGTGGCACCTTGCGCAAGTGTCTTCCACTATAGCTTCGGGCCGACCAAAGCCTTGTGAGTGGATTTGGTAGATGGAACCTAAAAGAAGCCCTGTCGTATATATGTATATATATATATATAGATATATGTATGTGTGTTTGTGTGTCTGTGTTTGTCCCCCCACCATTGCTTGACAACTGATGCTGGTGTGTTTAGGTCCCCGTAACTTAGCGGTTCGGCAAAAAGAAACTGATAGAATAAGTACTAGGCTTCCAAAGAATAAGTCCTGGGGTCGATTTGCTCGACTAAAGGCAGTGCTCCAGCATGGCCACAGTCAAATGACTGAAACAAGTAAAAGAGTAAAAGAGAGAGAGAGAGAACAAAGCTGGCTTGTTCTCACTGAAAAGGTCTGGTGACATCTGGTTGGTGAAACACAATATGTTGAAACACTGGTGTCCTAGTAACCATTGTGCCTGATGAGCCAAAATGTGTTATGAAAGGAGTTGTTCTGTGACATATACAACTGCGACTAACATCTTTGCATTTGAATCTGCCGGAACATATTCAGAATAGATATGCAAATCATCATTATATGTTCTGTATTTTCCCTTTCTTTATGTGTGTGTTTGTGTATATACGTGTGTTATATTTGTGTGTTTGTTCTGTGGTGAGGTGGTGGCCGTGGTAGCAATGATGGTGCTCATCTTTTACTTGTTTCACTCACTTGACTGTGGCCATGCTGGGGCACTGCTTTGAATGGTTTTAGCTGAATGAATCAACCCAATTACTTATGTTTTTGTAATGAATGTCTTATATGTGACATCTGCACAACTGCTTTATCCATGGCACTGGCACAGGTACCTTATACCTGACACCAGCATCGGTGTTTCATGTGGGGCACCAGCATGGTTGCTTTATATGTGGCACTGGCATGGGTACTTTATCCATGGCACCAGCACAGGGGCTTCATATGTGGATTGACATGATTGTGGCACGAATGTCTTTCACGTGGTGCCAGCACACGTGATCATCATCATCATCATCATCATCATCATCGTTTAACGTCCGCCGAGAGTGTAGTGGGTGCTTTTACGTGTCACCCGCACGAAGGCCAGTCAGGCGGTACTGGCAACGGCCACGCTCAAAATGGTGTCTTTTATGTGCCACCCGCACAAGAGCCAGTCCAGGGGCACTGGCAATGATCTCGCTCGAAAATCTTTTTTCTTGTGAAAATGTGAGGGAAAATAACCAGTGTTTTCCACATATTAATGATTGTCAGTCAAGAGAAACTTGATAGATAGTTTTAGGTAATGTCTACAGAACAGTTCAATTAATTTTGGTTGAATTATAAAAATACATAAGTTTAAAGTTTAATATATTCAGGATTAAACCAAACCCGTCTGCTCTAAGAAACAGAAGAGATCAACAGAGAAAGAGTTAGGCAGTGATATACAAAAAGAACAGACATATGTAACAGTGAGAAGAAACATATATAAGCTTGCTCAATTTCAAATTTTGTTTTTTAATATTTATGTAAATTAGAAAAATATAAACATTCAAAGATGAACAAGCTTATTATATACAAATACATAGAGACATATGTCTGATAAAACATAAAGGCAACATTACTTAAGGGACACAATTTGTGTTTCTATACACACACACACACACACACATGCATATGATATACATACATGAATGTATGTGTTTGAAAAGTCTGACAGGTTTATAGTACTTAAGAGACAAAGAAAGAGGGAAAGGAAAGAGACAATGAATAATTAACCAAGACTAATTGTTGTACTACCATTAGCAGAGAGGCTGTCCTCAAGAGGCGGTACGTTGCCAGGCACCAGAGAGGAACAGTTAGAAGTAACATCAGCAGAGTCGGCTGCAGGAGATGGGTGATGTTGGCCATTGGTCTTAGTCTCAGTGGAGGTGGAGGAGGCATTGGTTACATTAGCAACAGGAGCAGGTGCTGGCTATATATTTACATACACATACACACACACATGACAGGCTTCCACACAGTTTCCCTCCATCAAGTTCACCCACAGGACAGTGGAACTGAAATCATAAACCAAATGATTTCCAAAGCAAGCATCTTAACCAGACAGCCATTCCTGTTCCTGATGGTAGTAAGAATTGCAGTGGTTGGAATGGTACTGATGGTGACTATGATATTAGTAAAACACGTAAAAGCTCCACGAGGCTCCAGCAGGGGATGGTGGCGAACCCTGCTGTACTCTTCCACCACAACTTTCTCTCACTTTTACTTCCTGTTTCTATTGTACCTGTATTTCAAAGGGGCCACCCTTGTTACACTGTGTCACGCTGAATATCCCTGAGAACTACGTTAAGGGTACACGTGTCTGTGGAGTGCTCAGCCACTTGCACGTTAATTTCACGAGCAGGCTGTTCCGTTGATCTGATCGACTGGAATCCTCGACGTCGTAAGTGACGGAGTGCCAACAACAACATATGATATTAGTAGGGTAAGTAGGTAATAATGTTGGCTTTGATATAAGTGCTGAACAGTAGTAGTGGTGGTGGTGGTAGTGGTGGTGGTGGTAGTGGTGGTGGTAGTGGTGGTGGTGGTAGTGGTGGTGGTTCTAGTAATGGCACTGTTGGTGTGGTAAGGGTGGTATAGGTGATGGTATAAGCAGTGGATAACGGTAGATGTTATTCATGATGTTATAACCATGGTAGTAATAGCAGTGTAGTGGTGATTGGGGTGGCAGTGTTGGTGGTAGTAACAGTGGTGGTGGCAGCAGTGGTGGTAGTAGCGGCAATGATAGTGGTGGTGATGGCGATGGTGGTGCTCAAAGTGGCAGTGGTGATGATGGCAGTTGTGATACTAGTGGTGGAGTAGTGGTAGTGGTGATGGTGATTGTAGTGTGTGGTTATGGTGGTGGTGATGTTCATGGTGATAGTAGTAGTGGTGATGGTGGTGGTAGTGATAGTAGCGGTGGAGTAGTAGTAGTGGTGGAGTAGTGGTGGTGGTGGTGTTCATGGTGATTGCAGTAGTGGTAGTGATTATAGTGGTGGTGGTGGTGGTGGTGGTTGTGGTGATGTTTTGGTAGATGCGTTGATGGACTTTTAAAGTGCTCAGTGAATACTCTGGAATAATGAATTTAAAGTTGTTAAATGCACTGGTTTTATGCAGATTTATTGCAGTTGATGCACATAATTATAGCTTCAGGTATATTCATGGATGTATAACAGTATATACATGAACAGATGTATATATATATGAGTATGTGTTTGTGTCTGTATATAATGTGTGTGTGTGTATGTGTGTATATTTATATATTTTTAACTATACATATATATTCCAATGGGTGCATGTAATTATACGTTTCTGTGTGATATGTGTGTGTGTGTATACATATATATATATATATATATATATATATATATAGAGAGAGAGAGAGAGAGAGAGAGAGAGAGAGAGAGAGAGAGAAAGAGAGAGAGAGAGAGAGAGAGAGATACTTGCAAGAATCTCAGTGCTTGATATTAAAAAGCCAACTAGATGTAGTTGTGGCTGTGTGGAAAGAAGCTTGTTTCCCAACCACATGATTCTGGATTGAGTCCCTCTGTGTGGCATCTTGGACATGTGTCTGCTTTTATAGATTTGGGCTGGCCAAAGCCTTGTGAATGGATTTGGTATAGTGAAACTGAAAGAAACCCACCATGTGTGTGTCTACGTGTGTATGTGTGTCTGTGTTTGTCTCTTGTCACTGTTTGACAACCAGTGCTGGTGCATTTACATTCCTGTTACTTAGCGGTTTGGCAAAAGAGATCAATAGAATACATACCAGGCTTTAAAAAGAATAAGTACTGGAGTTTATTCATTCAACTGGAAATTCTTCAAGATGGTGCCCTTGCATGGTCACGGTCCAATGACTGAAACAAATAAAAGATGACTTGGTAAAAGGGTGAGGGTGACCCATTCGGTCAAGAATGACCATTAGGATTGCGCCTAGAAAGTTCCTCTCTGAGGTACGAGTCCAGGCAGGGTTATTTATGGAGAACCAGCAGTCGCCCATGCATACCAGCCATCCCTCTCCATGCCACCAGTGTTATCCAAGGGAAAGGCAAAGGGGCCGATACAGCTTGGCACCAGTGATGTCACAACTCGTTTCTACAGCTGAGTGAACTGGAGCAACATGAAATCAAGTGTCTTGCTCAAGAACACAACACACAAGCCATCCCTGGAATTGAACTCACTACCTCATGATTGTGAGTCCAACACTCTAACCACCGAACCATGCACTTTCACATCCTGTGGCTTTTCTTATGTAATTTATAGAGTTTAGCATCCCCAAAACCTCTGGTTTAAGATACAGATTTCAAAAGAGATTAAATCCCTTGTTAATCTATCATTAATCTCGGACTACAGGTGCACAGAAGGAAATTCAATATTCCCTATCTGCACCAACCAATTATGAAGCTTCTACATAGTCTCTAATCATGCTAGAAATGGCAGTATTTGAGGCTCAGGATCTGGATAAACATGTCTGCTTGGCACAATAATTGTCACTAATAATTAAATATTGCAAACAAGTCAAAATATCACAATCTTATGAAATATCAAACTTATGAAAATTGCTTCCAGTATGTCAGTAGTTATGTGGAGACATCACACCATTTCTTCATTACACCTCATTCTTCTGTAGACATCACCTACACCTGATAAGTATCTTACATTATTTAATGGCAGTGTGACCTTTAGGAAACATTTGTTAATTATCCAAATGTAAATTCTTCTACAAAGATGAAAGGAATTCTTTTATTCTTTTGCTTGTTTCAGTCATTTGACTGTGGCCATGCTGGAGCACTGCCTTTAGTCAAGCAAATCGACCCCTGGACTTATTCTTTGTAAGCCTAGTACTTATTCTAGTGGTCTCTTTTGCTGAACCGCTAAGTTACGGGGACGTAAACACACCACCATTGGTTGTCAAGCGATGCTGGGGGGACATACACAGACACACAAACATATACACACACACACACACACACACACACACACACACACACACATATATATACACACACACACATATACGACTGGCTTCTTTCAGTTTCCGTCTACCAAATCCACTCACAAGGCTTCGGTCAGCCCGAGGCTATAGTAGGAGACACTTGCCCAAGGTGCCACGCAATGGGACTGAACCCAGAACCATGTGGTTGGTAAGTAAGCTACTTACCCCACAGCCACTCCTGCGCCTGTGCTAACTTTCATTCACCTATCTGCTATATGCAATGAGTGGATGACAACGGAACCTAAGTGGTGGTGACACACCAACCTCAAGGCCAATCAGAGTAACAGAAAATGTCATTG
The DNA here is from genome assembly GCF_046866305.1 of Octopus bimaculoides. Taxonomy (NCBI): domain Eukaryota; kingdom Metazoa; phylum Mollusca; class Cephalopoda; order Octopoda; family Octopodidae; genus Octopus; species Octopus bimaculoides. The sequence goes on from NC_142952.1 coordinate 24,111,362, forward strand.
CAAAAACACAACAAACTAGTTTCACGTCTTGTATGACAATTCTCTTGGCCAAATCATAAACACTTATACAACTGACCTGAAAGAAGATAAAGCTGAAGTACTGTGTTTGTATGACATAGTTTATATGTGATAAATTTATGGTTTCTTACTTTATTCCCATATACTATCATTGCATTGTGTTTACATGTACAGCATCATACATTTCCCCCCAGAAAACCATTTTAAAATATCTTTCAATAATACGTACATATAATGCAGCGAGCTGGCAGAATAATTATCATGCCAGGCAAAATGCTTAGCAGCATTTCATCTGTCTCTACATTCTGAGTTCAAATTCCACCAAGGTCAACTTTACCATTCATCCTTTTGAGATTGATAAAATAAGTACCAGTTGAATACTTGAGCTGGTGCAATTAATCTACACCCTTAGACCAAAATTGCTGGCTTTGTGCCAAAATTTGAAATCAGTAATGTGTGTGTGTGAGTGTGTGTGTGTGAGAGAGAGAGAGAGAGAGAGAGAAAGTACTTATGTATGTGAGCAACTCTTGCATCCTGGATGTTTTGCTAGCTTTAGGGTGAGTGGGACCCTCCGTCTGTCTGTGTCTACACAGGCACTTAGAGCAATTAATGGGTCAGTGTGTGTATATGTATGTGTGTGTGTGTGTATACATACATTTACATACATACATGCACACACAAACTCATACTTGTATACATGTGCTCACACAAACACACACACACACAGAGGTACATGTATGTGTTTCTGTGTATGTGGGCATTTGTGTATGTCATATATGTGAATGTGTATGCATATATATATATATATATATATATATATATATATATACCTGTAAATATCCTGAAGTTTGTTGTCTTACCATTTCTATCAATATATATATATATATATATATATATATATATATGTAATGATGATGATATATACACATATATATATATATATCTCTGGTAAATATATATGTATCTATGTGTTTGTCTGTCAATATATTTTAAAATTTCAAGACATGTGACTTCTAGAATATTCATTTTTTTTTTAATTCTTATCTCGTTTCCATTTAAAATCAATAACTTTGAAAGTTTCTCTCTCTCTCTCTTTCCTTCCTTACCTCTTTTCCTTTTCTTCTTCAGGATTTTGGTGAATTTATGAAAGAAAATCGGTTGGCACCAATCACTTCTGTTACAACTCCTGAGAGTGGGCTTCTTGCAATACAAAGAGGTAAGTAATCAAATAACTAACAAAATCAATCAATATGATCAACTCTAATTAGGCAATGAAATCTTTTACATGCAGGCACAGCTGTGTGGTTAAGGGGTTCCATTTGGAACCATGTGGTTTGGGGTTCAGTCCCACTGCATGGCACCTTGGTCAAATGTCTCCTACTATAGCTTTGGCTGACTAATGCTTGCGAGTAAATTTTGTAGAAGGAAACTGAAAGAAGCCCATCGTATATATGTATCTTTTATCTTTCTTTTATTCTTTTACTTGTTTCAGTCATTTGACTGTGGCCATGCTAGAGCACTGCCTTGAAGAATTTTCAGTCAAATGAATCAACCCCAGCACTTTTTTTAAAGCCTAGTACTTATTCTATCAGTCTCTTTTGTCAAACCGTTAAGTTACAGAGATGTAACCAAACCAACACTGGTCGTCAAGCAGTGTAGTGGAGGACACACACATGCATACTACAGACTTCTTTCAGTTTCTGTCTACCTAATCCTCTCACAAGGCTTTGGTCAGTCCAAGACTGTAATAGAAGATACTTGTCCAAGGTTCCATACATTAGGATTGAAGCCTGAACCGTGTGGCTGGGAAGCTGTCTTATTATCACACAGTTGTGCCAGCTCCTTATATATATGAGGTGGTATCAAAAAGTTCCCAGACTAGTTCTGTAGCATGCCAACAGATGGCAGCACCCTGTTGCGTGTGCAGTGAGAGCTAGCGGTGACCTTCATGAGGCAGTGTGCTGAGTGACATTGCTGTGTTTACATCACGAATTGTGAAATTTGTGTTTTTGTGATCACGTTTATGCTGTAGTCTGTGATTTTTGTCATGGACAGAAAGTTGGAACAAAGGGCCAATGTGAAACTTTGTGTTAAACTTGGGAAGTCAGCTACAGAGACATTGAGCATTTTATTTTGCTAAAATTTTCGTTGCGTCTGATTCTCTTCAAAACTAAGGTTGCAAGACGCAACGAAAATTTTAGAAAAATTTAAAAAAAACAAGTGGAAATTTTACTGGTGAGTGAGTTAAATTATAAGGCACCAAAAGAGAATGACTCTCCCCAGACACAACAGATTATATATATATATATATATATATATATATATATATATATATATATATATATATATAGAGAGAGAGAGAGAGAGAGAGAGGGAAACAACTTGTTTTAAATTTCTTAGTGAGAGACATAGAATAACTGAATCGAAAAGTAAAGTTTATTTGTCGCCATGGACACTAGGAAGGTTGCTGAGTAATGTGCAAGACAGAAAAAGAAGAGAGAAAAATATCCATCCATCCATATTTGCTTCCCATTCTTTCTGGGAGTGTCAAAGAGGGGTAGAATCCTCAGGCTCCTCTTCTATAAAGTCCTATCAGAAGCAACCATCATTAGACTTTGGATATTATCCGACCATCTTGTTTTTGTTCTGCCCCTCAGTCTCAGCTTGAAGAATCTGTTATGATTCTTTCCTGTAATTTTTTAATCACTTGCGTTGCAAAACTTCAGTGCAAAGAATTGATCCAGGCATGTTTTTTAAAGTCTGGTACTTGTTCTATCAGTCTCTTTTGCCAAACCACTAAGTAATGGGGAAGTAAACACACCAATACCAGTTGTCAAGTAGATACAAAGACAAACACACACATATAAATACACATATATACAACAGGCTTCTTTCAGTTTCCATCAACCAAATCCACTCACAAGGCTTTGGTCAGCCTGAATCTACAATAGAAGACACTTGCCCAAGGTGCCACACAGTGGGACTGAACCTGGAACCATGTAGTTAGGGAGCAAACTTTTTACCATACAGCCATGCCTGTGTCTTAGATGAGATATTGGAACATGTAGTCATGGCCTGCTTGATTGGCTTGAAGAATTTGTCATGCAATTCTTTCCTGCATTGATGTAATCACATGTCTGTAGTACCAGAGCTGTGACCTTTTGGTGAAGAAGTAGCAACTTGACCAAGAGAGACTCTCTAAGCTATGCACCCTGTCAAGTAATGTTATTCCAGAGATCATTCAGAGGAACCCCATTTCAGTTACTTGTATTCATGATTATACTCTTGTAGTTCATTTATTTATTTATCTATTTTTATTTATTATATTTAAATTTGTTTTAAATTTGTTTTGTCATTGCTTTTTTTTCTTCTCTCCATGCTGCCACCCACCCACCCACCCATGACCATCCAGCCAAGAAACACATTGAACGAATGACCAGATACTGGCCAATGGTCATCAGTGATACACTCATTTTCAACATGAGACAGGTGAGTGACTTTCATTACTACTACTACTACTACTACCACCACCACCACCACCACCACCACTACTACTACTACCAACACACCACTGCCGCTATTACCACTGTTGGTGCCACCACTGCTACTATTTCTACCACCACTGTCACCAGGCCCACTACTATTACTACTACTACTACTACTACTACTACTACTACTACTACCACCACCACCACCACCACCACCACCACCACCACAACCACCACCAACACCACAACCACCACTGCCACCACCACCACCACTACTACTACTACTACTACCACCACCACACCACTGCCGCTATCACCACCGTTGGTACCACCACTGTCACCAGGCCCACTACTACTACGACTACAACTTCCACCGCCATCACCATTGCTGCTACAACCACTCTTCCCACCACCACTACTGTTCATATGATCACTAGTTGCTGTTTAACCCTTAGTCGTCTTTGATTGAGCAACCCTATGATCAATGTCATTCCATTTCTCTGTCTTTTTCCCTCTTCTCTCCCCTCTTCCTCGTCTTTTTATCTGTCTGTCTGTCTCTCTCTCTCTCTCTCTCTCTCTCCATCTCTCCCTCCTATCACTGTCACTCTCCCTCCCTCTATCACTTGTCCTTGCCCTTCTCTCTCTCTCTCTCTCTCTCTTTCTCTTATTTTTTTCTCTCTCTCTCTCTTGTTATCTTTAATTAGTTTCTACTGTGTTAATGAAACGAATATAATCCTAGTTTAATTAAAGCCCCTAAGTCTACCCTAGATCTATCCCTTGTTAGACAAATTGCACAAATCTACTATAAGTGAATTTGTATAGCATTAATGAAATGTAATATCAATTAACAACACTAATGCTCCCTAATTGAATTGTAATATTAGTAATAATAAATTAGGCAGTGAGCTACCATAAGTATGCCAGGTAAATTGCTCAACAACATTTCATCTGTCCTTATGTTCTGAGTTCAAATTCTGCCGAGGTCGACTTTGATTTATATCCTTCCAGGTTCGATAAAATAAGCATCAATTGAAAATTGAGGTTAATCTAATTGAGTTACCCCCCTCCCCTGAAATTACTGGCCTTGTGCCAAAATTTGAAACCTGTATTAGTAAAGATGATATGGTGGTGAGCTAGCAGAATTGTTTGCTCGCCAGACAAAATACTTAGTGATATTCTATCTGTCTTTACATTCTGAGTTCAAATTCTTCTGAGATCAACTTTGCCTTTCATCCTTTTGGGGTCGATAATTTAAGTACCAGTGAAACACTGGGGTCAATGTAATTGACTTCACTCCTCTCCCAAAATTATTGGCCTTGGGCCAAAATTTGAAATTGACTTTAGTTTTGAGATAAGGCGGCAAACTGACAGAATTGTTAGCATATTGGCCAAAATGCTTAGTGGCATTTCGTCGATCCTTACTTTGTGAGTTCAAATTCTGCTAAAGTCGACTTTGCCTTTCATTCTGTTGGAGTTGATAAATTAAGTACCAGTTAAGCACTGGGGTCAATATAGCCAATTTAACACCTGCCCCAAAATTGCTGGCCTTGGGCCAAAAATTTGAAGCCAATATTATTACTAGTTGTAGTAGTAGGTGTTGTTGTTGATTAAAGACAGTTCAACTGTGAACATCCTGTCTCATTTTCAATCAAACAGTTTATCTAGATCTACAATGGCCAATATTTTTGTCCATATTTTCTCTTATTATTCTAGGCATTGCTCCAGCATGGCTGCAGTACAATGACTAAATCAAGTAAAAAGTAGAAGATTAAAAGATAATATGGCAGAATAGGGGTTGATTTCAGGGCTGCTATTTTAGCAGGTCATGCTGTCATCAGAAACAGTATTCTTCAGTTTTTAAGGTTATCTCTTCAGAATTTTCTATACAAATTATAGCCAGCTCTGATTTGTTATGATGTTTGGTATATTTGGTAGATGGCAACTGAAAGAAGCCCGTCATATATATATATATGTATATATGATATGTACGTATCTGTATGTCTGTGTTTGTCCCCCACCATCTTTGCTTGAGAACCAATGTCAGGGAGTTTATGTCCTCCTAACTTAGTGGTTCGGCATAAGAGACTGATAGAATAAGTACTAGGCTTAAAAAGAATAAGTCCTGGGTTCGATTTGTTCAACTAAAAACGGTGCTCCAGCATGGCTGCAGTCAAATGACTGAAACAAGTAAAAGAAGAAAAGAATATATCTTTGTTTCTGTATTACCCCCACCACCACCACCACCACTACCTCCACCTCTATCACCACTTGACAACAAGTGTTGGTGTGTTTACATCATCATAACTTAGTGGTTCAGCGAAAAAGACCGATAGAATAAGTATCAGGCTTAAAAGAAAAAAGCTTAAGTTCTTCATGGCAGTGCCCCAGTATGGCCATAATCTAATGACTGGAATAAATAAATGATGAAAGATGAAAGACATATAACATGTTCAAAATACCATGGCATTTGTCAGAGATAAGGGGTTCCGACAAGAAAAAATTACTTTTTAATATGGAATTCCAAAGGCATTTAGTCTAATCAAGGTTTTGGTTCACCCTTTTGTTTGCATATTTCTAGCGAAATGCACTTCTTTTGTTTCAATTAATCTTCAAAATAACGAAGAATTTTGTTAAAATGACTTTATCGTTATTAAGCTGATGTTTGAAAAATTTCAATGGAATCTTTTAATTTAGATCACTTTAGACCTGGGGGTTTGTATTATTTAATTGGGGTGGATGGGATTGGATGGGTTGGCATCAAACATGTTAATAAGATGGAAATTTCATAAACCCCCTTTATAACCTCTGATGGATTTTTAACATTGCCAAACCTCTCAAAGACATTTTTATGATCTGTTCAATCATTTGTGCAATTTAACTTTTTTGAAAGAGAAAGAAAAAACATTTATAAAGATATATCATTATTATTATCATTATTATTATTAAGGTGGCGAGATGGCAGAACCATAAACATGTTGGACGAAATGCTTAGTGGTATTTTGCCTATCACTACATTCTGAGTTCAAATTACACTGAGGTCGACTCTGCCTTTCATCCTTTTGGAGTCAATAAATTAAGTACCAGTGAAATACTGGGTTGATATAATCGACTATCCCCCTCCTCCAAATTTCAGGCCTTGTGCCTGTAGTAGAAAAGATTATTATTATTATCATTATTATCATTATTATTATTATTATTATTATTATTAAGGTGGTGAGCTGGCAGAATTGTTAGTACACTGGATGAAATGCATAATGGTATTTCGCCCGTTGCTATGTTCTGTGTTCAAATTCTGCCTAGGTCGACTTTGCCTTTTATCCTTTTGGGGTCAATGAAATAAGTACCAGTTATGCACTGGGGTCAATATAATTGACTATCCCTCTCTCCCAAATTTCAGGTCTTGTGCCTATAGTAGAAAGGATTATTATTACTATTATTAATGAGCTGGCAGAATCGTTAGCACATTAAGCGAAATGCTTAGTGCTATTTCGTCTACCATTACGTTCTGAGTTCAAATTCCACTAGGGTTGACTTTGCCTTTCATCCTTTCAGGGTTGATTAAATTAGTACAATACCGGGGTTGATGTAATCGACTTAATCCCTTCCTCCAAATTTGATGCCTGTGCTTCTAGTAGAAAGGATTATTATTATTATTATTATTATTATTATTATTATTATTATTATTATTATTATTATTATCATTATGATTAGCATCATCGTTTTAATATAGATTTTTTTTATGCTTAAATGGGTTGGGCAGAGTTTACTAAGGCAGATTTTTTTTTACAACCTCATACCCTTGCAGTGGTCATCCCTCACATGTTTCCAAGCAAAGTGATATTCCCCCATGCTTTGACATTTTCCTGTAGAATATTGGAAATGAATTTCGCAGCTTGTATGACAATGACAATCATTTACAGTCGTTTACATGTGATGTCAAGACAAGAAAAAACACACACACACACATGTATGCTCTTTTGAAACAGTGAAACTCAAAGCATGAAATACTAGCATGTAAATGTCCGGTTGAAAACCTCTTTTGAGAGAAAAGCTTTAAGACTAGCTTTTTGTGCTTCAAATTTCATGCTTCTAAAAATGAATTAATACACTTTCTCTCAGTATTTATAAATTCTTATGATTTCAATAATATATACAGGGTAGGCTATAATGATGGGACACATTTTAAATGCTACTATCTTGGATTATATAAATGACATAGAGTACCAAATACATGTATTGCATGATATACAGGAGTTCAACATATTATCTAAGATTTGAATATTACATCCTGGAGAAGGTCACCACTATAAAGAGAATATTCACAAGCTCACTTTCTCATATCAATGGCTTAGCATAACACCATGGCATAGCATATCTGATGGAATGGCTGCAATCTCTCTATGGATGCCTTGTTTTAGTTCTGCTGCTGTTTGGGGCCTTTTGTAAATACCCTATCCTTGAGGTAACCCCACAGAAAGTAGTCCACTGGGGTTAGATCTGGTGATCTAGATGGCCAGTGGATATCACCAAATCTGAAATGAGATGTCTGGGGAATTGTTCTAGAAGAGTTGCACTGTATGACTTGTGGCACCATCTTGTTGCATCCACATCTGTATCAGGGCAAGCCTTCGTAACTTGGAAAAGAAGGTCTTCAGCATAAGGTTGTAGCGCTCAGCAGTTACCCTTACGTCTACAGCATGTTCATCCTCAAAAAGGTAAGGACCAATCACACATGCGTAAGTCACTGCACACCACAGTATAACCTTCTCACTGTGCAAAGGCCTTTCATGTACAATTTGAGGACTTTCACAACCCCAAAACCTACATTTTATTAGCATAACCAGAAAAATTTTAAATGAGCTTCATCTGATGGGATCAAATGATGGATAAAGTCTTCTTCCTCCCTGCACATATTGACAAACCAATTACTAAAAGTCTTTCTTTGCACCTTATCTGGTGGAAGCAATTGCTTCTTATATGGATACAAGTGTAGGTTCATGAAATATTCAACTGTTGAGCCAGTCAATGCATGGACTTTGAGAGACTTTGTTCACTAGTGTTCCTCACACTTTGGCAGTTCTCTGCACTATGAGACGTTCAAAGCCAACCTGGGGATTTTTCTTCTCGGTATTGCTTGTCCCATGCAAGTTTGCAACAGCATGCAGGATTACCTTTTGGGATGGTGCCTGTTGCTTTCCAAAATGCTATCAGAATTTTCTTTGGGCTGCAGTGATGGATCTTTGGCTGGTTAAGTTGGCTTTGTCCATGTATGGAATTTCTTTTGGAGTCCATAACATTATGAGTGCCACCAACACCAACTACCTGTAAAAAATATTCAGATCTTAGATAATGTGCTGAATTCCTGTATATCAGGAATTCCTGTAATTCCTGTAATAAATATACTTGGTGCTCTATGACAGTTTTATAATCCAAGTTACTAGCATTTGAGATGTGTCGCATCAT
>NC_142952.1:24125330-24155330 GCF_046866305.1 Octopus bimaculoides
TTTTACAATATCTCACGCAGAACCATTTATTTCACTTATATCCTGTCTGCTCATTTATGGTTTCAAACCTGCATGGTTTTGAGCAAAGATCAAAGTCAACGAAATGTTCTGCTTTGTGATCGGAGAAAACCATATCCTGCCTGTAATTGGGAAACCAATGAAGATTGTCAGGAAGATCTTCAACTGCAGTCTGGCTCCATCAAAGGAACCAGAGTTGGGGGACTGGTTGGGAGCTGTAGTGTAAAAGCCAAGGCCACAAGGAAGATTCTATCAGCATGGATAGAATCTCAGCATCCTCTCAAATATATTCTGACTCAGAAGTTCTCAACAAGGGGTCCCTTGGTCCTTCGCGATTCACATAAGATTTTGTTGTTAAAATTTATGTGCAATAAATTGGTTATACTTCAATAATGCACAAAATATTTTATCAATTTTTTATGCACAATTCATGATTATATTTGGTTAACAATTTTGGCACAAGGCCAGCAAGTTTGGAGTAGGGGGGTAAGTCAATTACATCAACCTCAGTACTCAGCTGGTATTTAGTTTACCAATCCTGAAAGAAGAAAGGCTAAGTTGACCTTGGCGGAATTTGAACTCAGAGTGCATAGACAGACAAAATGCCATTAGGCATTTTGCCTGATATGTTAACATTTCTGCTAACTGGCTGCCTTAACATTCCTAATAATATCTATACCCACACACACACACATGCACGCGCACACTCGCATGCACACACACATATGCAACACCAGTAATGCTTGAATTTACAATGTTCATAACGTTTATACTTACAACACCACTAATACTTACTTCTACCCCCAGTAGGGACAACAATTTTAACATGTTTGAATGATGACAGGTCAAAAGTGAGAACAGGTGTAGTATGTCTATCAAACGGACATGGAAACCTTCTTTTCAGGTGCTGATAACATCTTCCCTTCCCATACTTCCTCCCACATTCCTTTCCCAGTTTTTAGAGTTGGCACTGTCAATACTGGTACATTGAAAGGTAGGTCTAGTGAGATTGTAGAGATGCTTGAATGGAGACATGATGTATGCTGCATACATGAGGTAAGGTGGAGAGGAGCTTCCGCGAGGGTCCTGACAGACAAGGCACATAGGTATAAGATTTTCTGGGAAGGTAACTGTGATGGAGTAGGGGGTGTGGGCATACTCCTTGCAGAGAAATGGGTGGATAAGGTCATAGAAGTAGTCAGGGTGTGTGATAGAGTGCTTAAGCTCAGGCTAGTCTTGCAGAATAGCATAGCTACAATTATCTCTACCTATGCCCCACAAGCCTACTAAATGATTAGAAGGATCACTTTTATGATATCCTACTATTCCTCATGCTGGGGTGAGAGTAATAGTAGGCATAGAGACGGTGGAGGCAGTGGTGCTGACAGAAACAGAAAGAGATGGAGAAAAAGAGAGACAAAGAAATTTAGGGAGAGTTCATGATGTTTGATTAAAAGTAGTAGTGTTGATGTTTTATTAAAAGTAGTAGTGTAATAAGAGAGAGCGAAAGAGTGGGTATGTGAGATATAGATGAAGATGATGTACAACTTTGTTGGACAGAAATTCCTGTGGCCAACATACTGAACCAACTACTGAATTTGATCGTTTTTGTTTTGTTTTTTGCTGTCTTTAATGCATCTAATATAATAAATGCGATAGCTAATTTCTGTGTCAGTGTGTCACACGTCAACCCCCTCTTTCACTAGAGATGGTAGCTGAAGCAGTCAGGGACAATGCTAATAGTAAATGATGTGAAAGACATTGGTGATGGTGGCGGAAGGGAAGGCGGCGAAGTCAAAGGCATTGAGGGTGGTGGCATCAGAAATCTGAATGGTGTGTGTGTGTGTGTGGAAGTTGTGGTGGCAATGGTGGTGGTAGTGGTGATGGTGATGGTTGAAAACAATCAACAGAAAGAGAGAGAAAGGGAAACAAAGAGGTCAGACAGAAAAAAAATGGACTGACCCCTGAATGGGAAGACAAAAAATGTTGTTTATCATGCAGCTTTGCAATAAGTTCCAAGTCAACAAATTATATCATTGTTTTGATGAAAATTGTTCATTGCTTGAAAAATATTGTTCAAGTTTAATAAGATTTAATATGTACTCAATGCATGAAGTGTCATTATTAGGCTCAAGGCCCAATGAAGAGCCCTCCACAGGAGCTCGCTTTTAAGCTAGTAATAAATATGCAGAAGTATCTGGAGAAATATATTTTATGAAATAGAAACATCATCATCATCTGGAGCAAAGATTGTTTGCCAACATAACATGGCAGTCTGGTTTAGGATGTATGTTGCTGTAATTTAGCCCCAGGAGACATAGTCTCCAGCTGGCTATACGTCATGATTCGTGTCCTTATATTTTCAAACAAGGGAATCTAACACTCGGAAATTGCGATACACAGATATTGTTTTGAGCTGAGTGGGGATGCTAGATTCCCTTGTTTAAAGATATAAGAACACAGATCATGTCATATAGCCAGCTGGAGACAATGTCTCCTTGGGCTAAATTACAGCAATATTCGTCCTAAAACAGGACTGCCATGTTATGTTGGCAAAGAATCTTTACTCCAAAGTACTGTTGCTGAATATCTCTCGTTGTGAGATTTTAAAATAGTAATTTTCTAATCATCATCATCATCATCACCACCATCACCTGTCTGCTTAAAAACAGGTGAGGGTTGGTGATAGGAAGAGCATCTAGCTATAGAATATTTGCTTTCACAAATTTCATTCGACCCATGAAAGCATGGAAAAGTGATGACAATGATGATGATTATGATGATGGTAGTTGTAGTGGTGGTGATGATGATGATTATGAGAGTAGTGGTGTGGCAATGATGATGATTGTGATAGTGATGATGATAATGGTGGTGGTGATGACAATGATGATGATATTGGTGTGGCAATGATGATGATGATGATTATGATTGTGGTGGCGGTGATGATGATAGATGGTGATGATGATGATAATGATAGTAGTGGCGATGGCGATGATGATGATGATGATGATGTTTCTATTTCATAAAAATATTTCTCCAGATTAATGTTTAATTCAAAACATATTTAATGTTTATCTACCCCATAGTAATCTACCAATTTGGAAAATTGATTAATGTTTAAAGCCATTACTTGCTGAAATACTCAAAGACAGAACCATCTGCAAATTTGAATGAAGAATACGGAGTTTAGTTGGACAAATGATTTTTAAGTAACTTTTGATTAATTAAAAAGTGCTCTTGCAGAGAATCTCATTCTTGTTATTGTACACATTTTTGTTGCTAACAAAGATGTCGGTTTGACTACAGACATTAACAATTCAATCTATATAAGGTGTTTTATCACAAGACGGCCACCTGTTGATGTATTTACCATAGAAGAATTACCTGCAGCGGAATCTAATTTTTTTCTGTATCGAAAGTGGAAAGAGTTAACAATATGTAGGAATGGCAAACCAAAACCACCACCACCACCATCATCATTACTAAAAATCCATTGTTTCATGCCTTCATGGGTCACATGGAATTTGTTGAGGAAGATTCTCGATAATTGGATTCTTTTCCTGTTGCCAACCCTCACCTTTTTCCAAACAAAGTGATATTTCCTCACGTGGCCAGACATGTTTTTTTTTCTTCATGGAAAACTGGAAACAAGTGACCTTGCTTGTGTGGTGATACTTATCTACAACTGTCAATTGTAGTCTAGACAAGGAAACACTTAAACACACACACATGCACACACACGTATGTACATACATGCATGCATACATACACACACACCATACATTCACACACAAACACACATTTACTCACTCAATGCCTCCCCTCCCTCTCTCACATAAAAAGAGCAAAAGAAACTGACACAGATTCTCCATATCCATTCTATTAGTGGCACAGTAAAGATCTGTAAGACATTCCAAAAATTCTCCATCTGAGATTCTTAGGTGAATAGATGCAGACACTTCAACCAACAAACCAATTCAACCACATATTTACAAACACCTGGAACTCTCTTAACCCCCAAAAATCTTGTCACTTTGTTATTGCGACCAGCTTGAACTCTCTCAAAAAGAACTTCAATTAAATGCAAGGAAGAATCATACATATAGAATATGTAACAAACTGCCTATGCACCATCATCATTGTTGTCATCAACATCATCGTCATCATCATCTTCATCATTGTTGTCATTTAGCGTCTGCTTTCCATGCTGGCATGTGTTAGAGGGTTTGACCGAAACTGGCAAGCTGGGGGAACTGCATCAGGTTCCAATCTGATTTGGTATGGTTTCTACAGCTGGGTGCCCTTCCTAACACCAACCACCCCAAGAATGTAATGGGTGCTTTTTATGTGCCACGGGCTTCTCAAATTCAGAATGGAGGAAAACTAATTAGAAGATTACAGATTCAGGCCATCACTGGAACTGTAAAAATTTGTAAAACTGTTCAGAAGTTTAGTATTTCAGTATAGATACAAATATCTAGATATGCAACTATATGCAAGAGAATGCATGCATAAAACAAGACATACAAATCTGCTCATGCACTGACTCCAAATATTGCACATGCACACACATGTCTGCACAAATACCTTGTTGTTGTTATGGAAATTCCAATGAAGAAACCTTAGATCTAGGTTAGAAACTGGCTCCTTCTCCATTGGGAGGAAATCTTGAAATAAAGCTGAATAATAACATACACATATGTATTTCAACAGGCTTCTTTTCAGTTTCCATCTATCAAATCCACTCCACAAGGCTCTGGTCAGCCTGGAGCTATAATAGAAGACACTTGCCCAAAATGTCACACAATAGAACTGAACCCAAGATCAGAAGGTTGTAATTTTTTATCTGGAAAGAGAGTCTTGTTTGTAGCAATGGTATCATTGCTATCCTACTGCTAGTACCCCTGTACTCTCCCCAACTTGGGAACCCCTTCCCTTGGCTCCTCTCTAATCTTGCCTTTCTCCCTCTCCTCCTTCCCTCATCTCTTTCCTCGTAGACTCTTGCAAATCCTCACTCCCCTTCACCCACTACTGTGTCTGCTACCTGAAGTATTACCTGGACACCACAGCACCTCTATCTCTCTTTTTCGAGATAACTCTAATTCATTCTCACTCTCTTTCTCTCTCTCTCTCTCTCCTAAATGTGAGAAGCCATGTACCTCCTACACAACAAGAACCTGCTCTACCCTAATGTCTTCTCTCATACCTTAACCTCCATCTAACATGGACACAGCATCCTCCCGCCCTGGCTTTGTTGACAGGATGACCTTAATAGTGCTGGTGCCACATAAAGACCACCCAGTACACTCTGTAAAGTGTTGGTGTTAGGAAGAGCATCCAGTCATAGAAACCATGCTGAAGCAGACAGTGGAATACAATGCAGCTTTTTGACTCATTGCCAAACTATCCATGGACATTAAATGATGATATGATATATGGTGGGCTTCTTTCAGTTTCCATCTACCATGTTATTTCATCACATCTGTCTCAGTGTCAACCCATACATATTCTCTCTTTATCTCTATTCATGTTCTCTTTAATACCACATATATCCAGCATGTGTTGTGTTCACTCATGTCAGCTCTTGCTTTCTTTTACTTTTGCCTTAAACCTCCTTCTAGTTTCTATCATTCCCATTCTCTTATCTGTTCTCTCTTATCATTTGGTTCTTTCTCTTGTTTCAAGTCCTTAAGTTCGTTCTGAAGTTAAGTGTTAAGGCTGTTTAACTGTGAAGTGAGAATGAAATTCCTCATGTAAAACTTTGCCTTTTTTAATAGTGGATTTGGATAATTCTTTGAAGATGTTAGATCTGTTTATCCTTTATATTAAAAAAAGATAAATAACATTTTAACATTCTTTTTCTAACTTAACACTTTTTTTCACTGAGGAAAACACATTCAATTTTTGTCCTTTGAAATGTAAAGCGAGAATAAAATTTGTGGTGCAAAGAATTCAGCAGAACCTTAAGAGATAATCAAAGATAGCAAACAGAAATACCTTCCTTACTGTGTATGTCTCTCTCTCTTTTGCTCACTCTCTCTCTCTCTCTCTCTCTCTCTCTCTTTTGATCTCTTTCTATCTATCTATCTATCTATCTATCTATCTATTTTTTTCTTTTTTTTTTTTTCTTCCCGCGATCCCTTTTGATCGAAATTATCCCCCCCCCCCCAAGAAAAGCTCTACTTTGTAATTTGTCCATTTTCTGTATTTAGCCCTGTGTGGCTATAATAAAAAGATATCTATCTATCTATCTATCTATCTATCTATCTATCTATCTATCTATCTATCTATCTATCTATCTATCTATCTATCTATCTATCTATCTATCTATCTATCTATCTATCCATCCATCCACCCACCCACCCATCCATCCTTTCATTCATTCATTTCACTGTCTTGCTTTCTCTCTGTCTCTGCCTGTCTCTCTCACTTTATATATACTCTTTTTACTCTTTTACTTGTTTCAGTCATTTGACTGAGGCCATGCTGGAGCACCGCCTTTAGTCGAGCAACTCGACCCCAGGACTTATTCTTTGTAAGCCTAGTACTTGTTCTATCGGTCTGTTTTTGTCAAACTGCTAAGTGACGGTGACATAAACACACCAGCATTTGTTGTCAAGCGATGGTGGGGGGACAAACACAGAGACACAAACACACACACACATATATATATACATATATACAACGAGCTTCTTTCAGTTTCTGTCTACCAAATCCACTCACAAAGCTTTGGTCGGCCCGAGGCTATAGTAGAAGACATTTGCCCAAGGTGCCACGCAGTGGGACTGAACCCGGAGCCCGGAGCCATGTGGTTGGTAAGCAAGCTACTTACCACACAGCCACTCCTGCGCCTATATATATGCATATATATATATATATATATATATATATATATATATATTATGGTTGAATGCCCTTCATTGCCAGCCCTTACCTGTTTTCAAGCTAGGTAATATTTCCCCATGGAAATTCTGTTTACGCAGAGTATTGGAAATAAATGACATTCATTTAAAATAATCGTGCTTCAGATTCTGTCTACCAAATCCACTCACAAGGCTTTAGTTGGCCTGGGACTATTGTAGAAGACACTTGCCCAAGGTACCACTCAGTGGGACTGAACCTAAAACCTTGTGGTTAGGAATTAAACTTCTTACCACACAGCTATACCTGGGCTATATACACCACACAGGCATGCGCGCACGCACACACACATGTATATATATATATATATATATGTGTGTGTATATATGTATACAAATGTAAATGTGTGTATGTTTGTGTCTCATTGTCTTGACATAACATGATTGTTTTAAATGAATGTCATCTATTTCCAATATTCTGCCTCAGCACTACTGTGCATGGGGAAATATTACCTGCCTTGGGAATGGGTAAGAATTGCCAATGAAAGGCATCCAGCCATAATATTTATATATATAGATGAATGTTGAGGTGGTTTGGTCACATGCAGAGGATGGATGAGGAGCGGGTGGTAAGGAGGGTAATGTAGGTAGAAGTGGTAGGCAGCAGAACCAGAGATGGACCTCGGTTTGTGTGGATGGATGGAGTGAGGAAAGCTTTGATGGTTAGAGGTATTGGAGTGAGAGAGGCAAGAGAGTTTATGAAAGGAAAGTTTTGAGAGTGTTTGTGGATAGATGAGTGAATTCGATGTTGCTCAAAGGGGTATGGAATCACCTGTGGGGTGGTGGGGGTAAACCAGCATATGCTGTCAGGCTATGCTACTGATATTGGAGGTTGCCATAGACTGGGGCTCACCTCTGAGCTGGGAAATGAATGGAATACCTGGTGTGTGTCTTGTGGCAACCCCTTCCTAAAAAAATGGGGAATAGGCCTGGATATATAAAATATTGTATATATATACTTATTCAACAATATTGTTTAGATTCGTCTTGATCAAGGTGTTATCTCACCTGTTTATACCTGCTTAAAATTATACCTGAAAATGGTGGATTGTATGCTATGATGTAATCTATGAATACATCAATAAAGTTCTACCAAAACAGCTGTTGTGAATTTAAAACCCCATTTGGCTTTATTTTTATACCTACACTACATCTAAAACCATCTAAAAATTGGATGTAGTTTAAATTGGATTTTATATATATATATATATATATATATATATATATATACATACATACATAAACATACACACACACACACACACACACACACACACACACAATGAACGTTATAACATTGGGCTCACAATCATGAGCTAGTGTGAATTCGATTCCTGTGTTGTGTTCTTGAGCAAGGCACTTGATTTCATGTTGCTCCACTCAGCTGTAGAAATGAGTTGTGACATCACTGGTGCCAAGCTGTATCAGCTTTTAACTTTTCCTTGGATAACATTGGTGGCAAAGAGAAGGGAGGCTGGTATGCATGGGTGACTGCTTGTCTTCCATAAACAACCTTGCCAGGACTTGTGCTTCAGAGGGGAACTTTCTAGGTGCAATCCCATGGTCATTCATAACTGAAGGGGGTCTCTCTTACATACCTACAGTATCCTACCAACCCCTAATACCTTCATGGTTGTTTTACTTCACTGTGATCACTGTTATTGCACATAGCTCTTTCTGATGTCCTCCATGTTGATGTGTCTAGGTTCTCTTGAAATCTACACTTATTCTCTAGATATATATAGATATGTGTGTTTGTATGTATGTATGTGTGTGTGTGTGTGTGTGTCTATGAATGTATAAGGATCAGTTACAGTGCTCTGTGAATCTTCAGCATGCCAGACAAAATGCTTAGCTGCATTTCATTAATCTTTTATCATTTGTTTCAGTCATTAAACGGCAGTCATGCTGGAGCAGCGCTTTGAAGAATTTTAGTCAAACGAATTGATCCTAGTACTTTTTGTCAAAGTATTGGTGGGACACATACACACACACACAACAAGCTTCTTTCAGTTTCCATCTACCAAATTAAATTACAAGGCTTTGGGCAGCCCAAAGGTAGAAGACACTTGCCCAATGTGCTGTGGAATGGGACTGAACCCAGAACCTTGTGGCTGGGAAGCAAACTTCTTACTATACAGCAACCCTTGCACCTTTCCGTTCTGAGTTCAAATTCTACTGAGGTTGACTTTGCCTTTCATCCTTCTGGGGTTGATGAAATAAGTACTAGATGAGTACTGAGGTCCCCCTCCCCACAAATTTAAAGCCTTGTGCCTATAGTAGAAAAATATTACTTTATATTGTATTACACTGTGTCTCATGAGTTTTGGCCTTGGGTAGCAACTGATATTTCCTATTTGTTTACTCTTTGAAAGTATGAAAAATGGTTAATATATTTCTTTCAAATATTACTTTTGTGTTACATTTATCCAAACCCCAAAGAATCCCTCTCAACACATGGCTCTGATGCCCCCCACCCAAGTACTCCTACTCCTGATCAGAGATGCACATATTGTCAACCATTAAGGGACAACCTCAAGTGGTTATGGTCAAACAACTGACAAGCAAACCTGTGGCATTGAGCAGAATATTTGCTATAATGATATTTCTGCTTCTGCAACTCAATTGATGTCCAGGTTACAAAGGCAAAGTTTGAAGGGGATAGTAGTCATTTCCTTTGATTTCTAGATAGAAGCAAATGGGAAATAATACTGACCAAAGACAAAAGAAAAAAAAATGGTGTTACACAGTATTATATATCTATCTCTGTTCATCTCCGATTCCTTCATCATTGAGCATAATATGCTCAATTGTTATGTGTTATGCTTATCACAAATCGTTCTGTGATAACACGGAGCAACGATCTGTCAAAGATTCTACTTCAGTAGCAAAAATACCCTCCCAACACCCAATCCCGATGCTCGACAAAGTTTGGGGTCACAGAACAAAGCCTATTTTTCCTATGTGTCCCGTTACTCATTTATCACTGATTCATTTAACACAGAGTTTTTGCAGAACATAACATCTGTGATAAACGAAGATAAATGCATTAAATTACGTTATCCTCCTATTATTGTATTATTATTACACAATGTTGTATAACATACAGTTTTGCCATATATTACCATTATCAATCACGACTGTTCTATTTTCTTTCTTTTGAAACTTGCTCCCTTCCATCCTCTGACTGACACCTCCACCACCACCGCCACTACCTTTACCACCATCAGCAAATTGAACCGCTGCCAACGCTTATAATGAAAGAAAAGATTGATGAAGATGATGTGATGGAATGCCGCAAGGTGATATTTAATATTCTTGGAATGGAGAGCAGGAACGACCCTTTCCCTACGTCTGTGACTGGTTCCAGAGGGAAAGGACCAAAAAGGTAATATACAAATTATGAATATAAATATAAAAATAATTTCACTGTTTATAATTCTTGTTTATTTTTCAATCAAGAAAATATAAAAATAAAATGAAATATTTCAGAAACAAAAACAAGTCAAAAACAAACATACAAAGTAAATGTTTTACCTCCTTTTCTTCTTTTTCCTTTTCTTCCTTTCCCTTCTTCCTCCTCCTCTCTTCTTTTTCTCCTCTTCCTCATTCTGTATGCATGTGTACATGTATGTATATACATACATACACACACACACACACACACACACACACACATATATATATATATATGCATATTCATGCATGTGTATATTCATATGACTAGGTGTATATTTGTTGTATGTTTGTATATATATATATATATATATATATATATATATAATATATATGTGTGTGTTTGTGCATGTATCTGTCTGTCTGTCTCTCTCTCTCTCTCTCTATATATATATATATATATGCATGTATATATGAATTGCTGTATTTATGTATGTATGCATACTGTGCGGATTCTGTGGCTGAAGAGGAGATAACTATTCTGGAATGCTTGCATCTCGCAGTCTGGATAGGTGGCACTGCATGCTGATTTGTGTGTATTTACACCATTTGTCTACAGCAAGAAATTTTCTCCATGACAAAACACAGTGAATGGCATATTTACAAGTCCGAACATGCCACACGTATATTTGAACTGGTAATAACATTGCATTGAGAACACTGCTTAGCGTTCTCATCCTGTAATACTTTATCTTGTCTGTCCCATTCAATAATATCTGGCCTGTTATGTGTGTGTGTGTGTGTAAATGTGTATGTGAGTGTATAAATATGTATGCTTGTGTTTATATGTATGTATTTCTGTATTTTCTTTTTCTGGAATGCAATGCCTATGACCCTTCATAGGGACCCTGGGTCTGTTGGTGATGGGAGGATGATATTCTTACATCAGTGGCTTTAGGTCTAAACTGTTGCAACAGAGTGGACTTTTACTAAAGGCAGCCAAAAGTCAGGTGGTGCTGGTAAATCTAGCTCGTAAATTTGTGTGTGTGTGTGTGCGACCGTTGTGGGGACACGTGACTTAGTGGTTAGGGTGTTGGACCCATGATTGTAAGATTGTGATTTTGTTTCCTGGACAGGGGGACACATTATGTCTCTTGAGCAAAACACTTCATTTCACGTTGCTCCAGTCCACTCAGCTGACAAAAATGAGTAATCTGTTGACAGGCCAGCATCCCATCTGTGTGGTGAATATATATGCCATGGAAACTGGGAAACTAATACTCATGCGCCTAGCATGGCACAAGAAGGTCACTTTTACCTTTGTGTAACCATTCACTTTACCGATGTGAAGGTATGTGGCTTAATTGTTAGGACATTCAGCTCATCATTGTTAAGATCTTGATTTTGATTCCTGGCTGTGTGTTATATCCTTAAACAAGACACTTTACTTCACATTGCTCCAACCCACTCAGCTGGCAAAAATGAGTAGCACCTGTGGTAATTCAAAGGGCCAGACATGTCACATTCTGTGTCATGTTGAATCTCCCTGAGAACTACATTAAGGGGACACGTGTCTGTGGAGTGCTCAGCTGCTTGCATGTTAATTTCACTAGCTGATCAAGTGGAACCCTCATCATCGTGTCAGATCAAGTGGAACCCTCATCATCATATCCAATGAAGTATCAGTTTTATATATATATATATATATATATTCTTTTATTTGTTTGAGTCATTTGACTGCCACCATGCTGGAGCACCACCTTTAGTCGAACAAATCGACCCAAGGACTTATTCTCTTTAAGCTTAGTACTTATTCTATTGACCTCTTTTGCTGAACAGCTAGGTTACAGGGGCATAAATGCACCAACATTGGTTGTAAAGCGATGGTAGGGAGACAAACACAGACACACACACAAATATATATATATATATATATATATATATATATATATATATATATATATATATATGTATGTATGTATGTATATATATATATATAGATATATATATATATGATGGGCTTCTTTCAGTTTCCATCCACCAAATCCACTCACAAGGCTTTGGTTGATTCGAGGCTATAGTAGAAGACACTTGCCCAAGGTGCCACACAGTGGGACTGAACCTGGAACCATGTGGTTGGTAAGCAAGCTCCTTACCACACAGTCACTCTTGCACCTATAGCCACTCTTGCACCTATACCACAAGGCATTCTCTGTGAGGTAGCTTGACCTGCTGATAAACAAGATGTACCAGCATTGCTAGAAATAGGAGTCAAAATGACTCAAATAGGTACACAAAGCACTAACCTCATGAGTTCACGAAAAGCAAGGGAGCAAGCAAAAAACACCTTCCTATGGTGAGATAAATTCACAGAATGAAGTAAACAGATATATCCAGATCACATGATTTCAAACTCTGATAATTTTCATCTTTGTTCTCATCAGTGGATATTACCAGTACTCCAGGTTAAAAAGGGTAGCTTGCCTTCTGTAACTCATGAGAAAAAAACCTATATTATAATATATTTGATATATTATTTTATTTTATACACTTCAACTGTTTTGAATAAGCATAAGCTTTTGAGCAGTTTTTTTTCTCATGAGTTACATGAAGCAAGCTACCCTTTTTAACCCGGAGTACCAGTAATATCCACTGATGAAAACCAAGAAGAAAATTATCAGCATTTGAAATCACGTAACCTGGATATATCCGTTTACTTCATTCTGTGGGTTTATCTCACCATAGGAAGGTGTTTGTTGCTTGCCCCCTTGTTTTTTATGAACTCATGAGATTAGTGCTTTGTGTAGCTGTTTGAGTCATTTTGACTCCTATTTCTAGCAATGCTGGTACATTTTGTACCCTTGTTTTTATGAAACACCTCTAGTCGTTTTATTATCTTTATCTTATGATTTTTACTTTGTATTATATTATACTTATTTATCGTGCATTTACTTATTAATTTTTCTATATGTGACTGTGGATTTTCATCGATGAGTTCATGAACTTTGGTTCTTTATTCTAAAACTATATATATATATATATATATATATATATATATAGGGGGGGATGGAGTGCGGAAAAGTTCCTGGCTTTAAGAGTATTGCAAAAGGCCTTGTTAGAGGCCCAGCCTTCTGAGTTCTTTTACAGGGATTAGGAAAACTGAAGGACCACTGCAATAAGTGTGTGAATCTGGAAGGGGAATATGTTGAATAAAATCATGATTAACTGATCCTCCTGTATTTTCTTTTACTCAAAGCCAGGAACTTTTCCGCACCCCTTGTGTGTGTGTGTGTGTATGTGTGTGTGTGTGTGTGTATGTATGTATTTATGTTTGGTGATTCACATTATTGTATGTTTCTTTTTGTTTCTGAGATGGTTGTGATATGTACGATTCGAAGGACATTTAGCTGCTATTGCTAGCAGGTCGAGCTACGGCATAGAGAATGTCTTGTAGCATAGAAAAGAAAGAAAGGGAAGAAAGACATCATCGATAATGTTGAAGAGACGGAACTAATCTACGATTAATGTTTTAATTTGAGATTAACAAAATCAACAACAACAACAACAAACATTGCAGCAGTAACCACCACCACCACAAAAAACTGCAGTTACTACAGCAGTAGCAGCAGCAACAACAACACCAACAATGACCATCTTTACCCCAACTACAACAAACTAAATATCACAGTGACTACTACTACTACTACCACCACCACCACCATGACCCCCTTCCCCATAACAACCACTACAACCCCTACCACAGCCATCATGAACATCACCACTATCACCTTCACTATCATCACACCACCACCATCAATACCACTAGCACCACCACTACAACAGCCACAGCCTTCATCGCCACCACCAGTGCCACAATTGCCGTCACCAGCACCCTCTCAACAACTTCCACTGCCATCACCACTACCAACACCACAACCACTGTCAACATCACCACCACCACTACCAACACCACAACCACTGTCAACATCACCACCACCACTACCACCGTCACCACATCCAAAACCATTATCACCATCACCAGCACTACAACCATCACCACCACTGCCACTGCATTCACTACTACCAGCACCACTACCAATACAACCACCACTACTAATACAACCACCACTACCACCACCACAACCACTACCAGCACTACCAGCACCACTACCACCGTCACCACATCCAAAACCATTATCACCATCACCAGCCCTACAACCATCACCACCACCACCACTACCACTGCATCCACCACCTCCACCACCACCACCACCACCACCACCACCACCACCACCACCACCACCACCAAAACAACCCCCATAAGCATTTTGAAGATATTTTATAATTTTGTTCTGGCTAAAGATAAGATTATAAATATAATTAATTTTAAAAAAAAATTTGAAAAATAATTAAAAAAGAAAAAAATATATATATATATTGCGGAAGGAAATACATAAAGACTTGGAAACTATAGGAAAATAAATCTTCCTGATTAATTTTGTAATTAAATCTTTGCTTCATTTAAAATTAATATGGGTGGGGTGGGGGTGGGGAGATGATGAGGGGGGTAGGTTGGGAGTGGAGGTGGGGGCAAAGGGAAGAAGGAAGAATAAGGAAAAAAAAGTAGTTCTAACCTCCGAGATATGTGCAGAAAATAGATTGACATGTATTGTCGTGTCTATGCAAAACAGTTGAAAGGAGTAGAGGGTGGGGTGGCAGTGATGGGCTGGGGTGGAGGGTGGTGACGGAGGCTGTGATGATGATGATGATGGTAGTTATCATTATCATTGTCATGCTGGCTGTGGTAGTGATAGTAATAGTGGTGGTGGTGGTGGCGGCGGTGGTGGTGGTGGTGGTGGTGGTGGTGGCGTGATGACAATGACAGTGGTGATAATGATTATGGCAGTGATGATGATGATGATGATGATGAGAGTGATAGGTGATGGCATGGCTGTGTGGTAAGAAGCTTGCTTCCCAACTATATGGTTCTGGGTTCAATCCCACTGCATGCATGGCACCTTGGGCAAGTGTCTACTACAATAGCCTTGGGCCAAACAAAGCCTTGTGAGTGGATTTGGTAAACGGAAACTGAAAGAAGCCTGTCATATATGTGTGTGTGCGTGTGTGTGCTTGTGTTGTCCTCCACTGTTGCTTGACAACAGGTGTTGGTTTGTTTATGTTTCTGTAACTTAGTGGTTCAGCAAAACAGACTGATAGAATTAAGAACTGACAGACTTAAAAAAAATAAAAGGAAATAAGTACCGGGGTCAATTAATATGCCAAATAGTGCTGAAGGCGTTGCTCCAGCCTGGCCGTAGTCTAATGACTGAAACAAGGGAAGGAGAGATAAAAGATATGTTGATGACAATCATCATAATCGTCGTCATCATCATCATCATCATTGTGCCAATCATCATTACCATAATATAGACATTGTCATCACCAAAATGTTTGTCATCATTATTCATTGCTACCACCACCACCACCACCACCACCTTCATGATCATTATTCTCATTGTCATCACAACCACCACCATCACCAGCATCATCATCAACATCATAATCATCAGCGTCATCAATTTCATCATCATCCCCATCATCATCATCACCACCATCATCATCATCATCATCACAATCACCAACATCATCATCATCATCATCAATATCACCATCACCAACATCATTATCATCCTCATCATCATCACAATCACTAACATCATCATCATCATCATCATCATCTTCCACTGTTGCAGACATAATACAACTTTACTTCTCTCAATTAAGGTTATATTCAGACAAGGTAAGACTTTGAAAAGTTTTCTCTGAATATCACCTCTAATAGGCTTCCTTCCTCTTGGTGCCTCTTTCTCTGTGTGTGTGTGTGTGTGTGTGTGTGTGTGTGTGTGTGTGTGTGCATCTATGTGTGCCTGTGTTGTGTGTGTTTGTGCATTTTTGTCTGTGTTATTGTGTGTACTTTGATGTTTGTGTGTGCATATGCTAAACAGTCTGTGCCACACGTGTTTGACTTTAAGGCTATATATGTGTTTGTATTTGTGTGCTTACGCATGTGTGTATATATATATACATGTGTGTGTTTATACATACACACACCGGCACACATATAATGTATATGTATGTGTGTCAATGTGCATGTATGTATATATGTCTGTATGCATGTGTATATATGCATGTGTACAGAATTGTGTATAGGTGTATGTATGGGTATTTCCTTTCTTTTTCTTTTCCTTTTACTTGTTTCAGTCATTTGACTGTAGCCATGCTGGAGCACCACCTTTCGTCGAACAAATCAACCCAGGACTTATTCTTTGTAAGCCTAGTACTTATTCTATAGGTCTCTTTTTGCCGAACCGCTAAGTTACGGGGACATAAACACACCAACGCTGGTTGTCAAGAGATGGTGGGGGACAAACACAGACACACAAACACACATACATATATATATATATACACAATGAGCTTCTTTCAGTTTCTGTCTACCAAATCCACTCACAAGGCTTCGGTCAGCCTGAGGCTATAGTAGAAGACACTTGCCCAAGGCGCCACACAGTGGGACTGAACTCAGAACCATGTGGTTGGTAAGCAAGCTACTTACCACACGGCCACTCCTGCATCTGAAGTATGTGAATTTATGTGTGTGTATATATATATATATATATACAGGGTACGATGGGTAAATTGTCGCCATTATATATTTTTAATTTCACATGTGCATATTGTTTGTTTTTGATTTTGTCAACTACACAGTATAGTAGGGTCAGTTGGGCACCATCTGTGAGTAAGATGGTAAGTAAGCACCATGACACAATTCACTCTCCATGAAATTTGGAAACAACATGTACTGCTTGGCATTCATGCTGGAACCTCCAATACAAACATTTCAGAGTGTTTAGCTCTCAATCTAAAGTCAGTTCAGGGGAGTCAGAAAGAGCTGGATGGGTCTGATGGTGATTACAAAGGTAATGCAGCTTGGAAAACTCACTCTGATCGTTCTGATAAGAAAAGGTCTCCTGAATTTGTTGGTGAGATCCAGGCCATGATTGACAACAATCCCTCCAAGTCAGTCAGGTCCACCGCCATGGATATGGGAGTGTCTGTGTTTCTTATCAAGCAGGTAGTCCACAACGACATTCGGTATTCCTCATACAAGATGAGAAAGGGCCAGTTTTTATCCCAAGCCATCAAGGACTAGAGGAAAGACCACGCTATGAAGCTTTTGAACAAACTCAAGCATCCCCTCCAACAGAACATACTTCGGTTTTTCTCAGATGAAAAAAATTTCTGCTAGGATCAGTTGGTGAACACACAGAACAATTGTTCGCTTGCTGTGTCCCCAAAACATGTACCGAGAGTGACAAAAATCAAACATCCCATCAATATTATGGTGTTTGGAATGATCACTACTGATAGCGATGTTATGCCTCCATTCATCTTTCCTCAGACTCAACACGGAGGCCTACATCAACTGCCTGGAGGGGGCATTGCTGCCCTGGGTCAAGAGGGTGGCTGCTGGAAGACCCTATCTCTGGCAACAGGACTCTGCACCATTCCACAGAAGCAGGAGAACCCAGTCATGGCTGTCAGACAATTTCTGCGACCACACCACCTGTAACATCTGGTCACTTAACTCCCCAGACTGCAACCCCGTTGGTTGTGCGTGGGGCACAGTTGAGTGAGAGACCAACAAAACTCTTTGTGACATCAAAGATGACCTGAAGGTAACGATTATGGCAGCATTCAGCAACGTAAATAAGGAGACTGTCCAGAAGAGTTGCAGCAGATTCGTAAGGCATCTGGACGCCGAGGTTGAAGCCAATGGTGATTTTATTGAATAAATTTCCTCTTTAGTATTTCAAGATATTTTCATGGAATTTTGGTATATCAGTGATATTTTCATTTTTGCATAATTTAGAAGACATTTTATTCACGTTGTATATATATATATATATATATATATATATATATATATATATATATATATATATATAAATATATATTTATATATGGAAGTAAAGACTGTTTGCCAAATTAATGTGGCTCTCCTGGAAGGGGCAATTGCTACTGTTGTTTAGCCCCAGGAAACATTGTTTCCAGCTGGCTATACGACACAATATCTGTGTCCTTATATATATATATATATATATATATATATAAGGACACAGATATTGTGTCGTATAGCCAGCTGGAAACAATGTTTGTATGTATGGAAGGCGGATGTTAAACGATGATGATGATGATGATGATATGTATAAATGTGTGTAAAAGTGTATGTATGCGTGTGTGTATATATATCATCATCGTTTAACGTCCGCTTTCCATGCTAGCATGGGTTGGACGATTTGACTGAGGACTGGTGAAACCGGATGGCAACACCAGGCTCCAGTCTGATTTGGCAGAGTTTCTACAGCTGGATGCCCTTCCTAACGCCAACCACTCAGAGAGTGTAGTGGGTGCTTTTACGTGTCACCCGCACGAAAACGGCCACGCTCGAAATGGTGTCTTTTATGTGCCACCCGCACAAGCCAGTCCAGGGGCACTGGCAACGATCTCGCTCGAAAATCCTACAGGAGCCAGTCAGGCGGTACTGGCAACGGCCACGCTCAAAATGGTGCATCTCATGTGCCACCCGCACAAGAACCAGTCCAGGAGCACTGGCAGCGATCTTACTTGGCTTGCCGGGTCTTCTCACGCACAGCCCATTTCCAAAGGTCTCGGTCCGTAGTCATCGCCTCGGTGAGGCCCAATGTACGAAGGTCTTGCCTCACCACCTCAGCCCAGGTCTTCCTGGGCCTACCTCTTCCACGGGTTCCCTCAACTGTTAGGGTGTGGCACTTTTTCACGCAGCTATCCTCCTCCATTCTCACCACATGTCCATACCAGCGCAATCGTCTCTCTTGCATGCCACAACTGATGCTTCTAATGTTCAGCTTTTCTCTCAAGATACTTACACTCTGACGGGTATTCACATTGACATTACACATCCAACGGAGCATACTGGCTTCATTCCTTGCGAGCTTACGTATGTCCTCAGCAGTTACAGCCCATGTTTCACTGCCATGTAGCATGGTTGTTCGTACGCATGCGTCATACAGTCTGCCTTTTACTCTGAGTGAGAGTCCCTTTGTCGCCAGCAGGGGTAAGAGCTCTCTAAACTTTGCCCAGGCTATTCTTATTCTAGCAGCTACACTTTCAGCGCACCCACCCCCACTACTAACTTGGTCGCCCAGATAGCGGAAGCTATCGACTACCTCTAGTTTTTCACCCTGGAATGAGATAGAAGTTGTTTCCTGTTTGTTTGCAGTCTTTATTGCACCTGAACATCTGCCACAAACAAAAACTAACTTGCTAGTTAACCTGCCTTTGATGTTGCTGCACCTCTTATGTGTCCATAGCTTGCACCGGGTACATCTTATAGAGTTACTACCTACTCCTTTTCTACATACTGAGCAGGGCCATCTACCTGAAGGGGTTTGTGTTTTATCTACCTTCCTACTTATTAGGATTTTGGTTTTAGCTAGGTTGACTCTAAGGCCCTTCAATTCTAGACCTTGCTTCCACACCTGAAACTTCTCCTCTAGTTCTGATAGTGACTCCGCAATTAGGGCAAGGTCATCAGCATAGAGGAGCTCCCAGGGGCAGCCTGTCTTGAACTCCTCTGTGATTGCCTGGAGGACTATGGTAAATAATAGGGGGCTGAGGACGGAACCTTGGTGGACCCCTACCTCTACCCGGAATTCATTGCTGTACTCATTTCCAACCCTCACCTTACTGGCAGCATCTCTGTACATGGCTCGCACAGCTCTCACTAACCATTCTTCTATCCCAAGTTTCCTCATTGACCACCAGATAAGGGATCGGGGGACCCTGTCAAAGGCTTTCTCCATGTCAACGAAAGCCAGGTACAGAGGTTTATCCTTAGCTAGGTATTTCTCCTGCAACTGTCTCACTAGAAATAAGGCATCAGTAGTGCTTTTACCTGGCACGAACCCAAACTGCATCTCATCTAAATTGATTCGCTCCCTAATTAGTTGGGCTATGACCCTCTCTGTAACTTTCATAACCTGATCTAACAGCTTGATGCCTCTGTAATTATTTGTATCTAAAGCGTCCCCTTTACCTTTGTAGCAGTTGACTATGATGCTGCTACACCAGTCATAGGGTATGACTCCTTCGTGTATCACCTGGTTCGTAATACGGGTGACTAGGCTATAGCCAACACTGCCAGATATTTTGAGCATCTCTGCAGTGATTCCTGATGGGCCGGGGGCTTTCCCGGTCTTCATACTCTTAATTGCTTTATCTACCCTGGTGCTATCAACTCGGATAGCTGGTCCCTCTATTGGGTCGACATAAGGCAGGCTCTCTTTCTCCCATTCATTCTCTTTATTAAGCAATCTATCGTAGTGGCATCTCCAGACCTCTTTCTTTGCATCCTCATTTAATGCAAGCGTACCATCATCCATGCGAACACATTTCTCTCCTACAACATCACTATTCTCTCTCCTACACTGTCTTGCAACACGAAATACCTCGAGTCTTTGGTCCTCACGGCGCAGAACATTGGCAAATCTTTCCTTATCTGCTTCCCCTCTGGCTAAATAAACCTGTCGCCTAGCCTCCCTTCTGGCACATTGGTACAATTCCCTGCTACCACCGTTCTTCCAGTCCTTCCAAGCCTGTTTCTTTTGTCTAATAGCCCTGTCTACCTCCTTGTTCCACCACCACGTTACTCTGGGTTGGGAGGGGACCTTACACCACCCACAAATCTGGTCGGTGGCTTTCAACAGGTTGTCCCTCAGAAATCTCCAATTGTCTTCCACGTTGTATGATGCTATATCCCCTTCTATTTCGTTAAATGCTTCAAGTAACTTGTCTCTAAGTCTCTGTCCGTTTGCAGGGTCTTTAAGCTTCCACACCCTTCTTCTCCAAGCCTGTCTAATTCTGGGCACCCATTTTGCCTTGATCCCAAAGTCGCTAACTACTAATCTATGTTGTGGGGTACATTCTTCGCCAGGGTAGGTTTTGGCATTTATAAGCCGCCCTCTTTCCCTATTTCTGGCGAGGATGTAGTCGATTTGGCTAGAGTGTCTGCCGGAGCGGTAGGTGACTAGGTGACTGGCAGGTTTCCTGAAGTTGGTATTGCAGACCATAAGATTGGTTGCATCACAGAACTCCAGCAGTCTGGTTCCCTCCTCGTTGCGGGAACCGAAGCCATAGCCTCCATGTATGCCATGGAAGCCCCCAGCACGACGTCCGACATGACCGTTGAAGTCTCCAGCCACAAAGAGAAGGTCCCTGTCACTCGTCGACGAGGTAGTTTGCAAGAGGACAGCTAATTTGTCTCCTAGAATTTTGGCCATGCTGGAGCACTGTCATCAAAAGTTATTAGTCAATCATATTAGATCAGTCCCAGTATTTATCAATTTTATTAGGATTCAGTATAACAAAAATGAGACATGAGCATATATATGTACACATATTTCTGTACCAACATACATAAGTCCTGGGGTCGATTTGCTCGACTAAAAGTGGTGCTCCAGCATGGCCGCAGTCAAATGACTGAAACAAGTAAAAGAGAGACATGTATGTATCAGCTTCTGCACAGTTTTAGGCTACCAAATTCCACATACAAAGTATTGGCCAAATTAATGCTATAATGAATATTTATTTATTTATACATACATACATGCATACATACATACATACACACATACATACCCACACACCCACTCACCCACTCACTCATTCACTCACCCATTCACTCACTCTCTCACTCTCTCTGATGATTGTATACTTAGCTTATGAGATTGTTACTCAATATCATGATTCATATGCTTGGCTTTTCTAGCTACAGCTGTAAAAGACCCTGTGTATTTATATTCTCTATGTAAATTAAATGGTTTTTGAGTGATGCCAAATGCTTTGCTATTTCATTGTTCATTTTAATCTTTATTTGCCCACTCAAGGAGAAACCACTTCTTGTCACCTTTGGTATGCATTTTCAGCACTGCATTCTTCAGTTGCATTTGAAACCAGAATTCTAGTAGTAAATCAAACTGAGCACTCATAGTATATACCAATTACATTTCGTCAATTGATGAAAATTCCTTTTATATTCTCTCTCTCTCCAGTTATATATATATATATATATATATATATATAAATACAGTGTACATTTAAACACATAAGAGGTATCCATCATAGGATTCCCTCATGCTAGAAAGAACAGCTAAGTACCAAAACCACTATTAGGGATAGTCTTTGGACTAAATCTTTACACACTAGGCCACTGGTAGTAGAAATTTCTAATATTTCTATTCCCCTTCGATGTTATTAATATATATAATTATAATTTAGGATATCTAAGAGATACCACCATGCTGGAAATAGCAGTCAAAGCTTGACTCTAAAACCTGAGGCAAAGCATTTCTTATGCAGAGCCAGAAATCCAGGATCTGGAATTATCCAGTAATTTTTGCTTGTTTATTTTGTCTCTTCGTCTTCTCTCCTGGTGCTATATGAACATTTATTGTGGTTTTAGAGTCAAGCTTTGACTGCTATTTTCAGCATGGTGGTATCTCTTAGATACCCTAAATTATGATTTTAAATAATCATTACCTTTGATGGTTTTTATTCCCATGCTGGCCACTTGATAAGATCGGTATTTAAATATCGATCTTATCCTTATTTATATATATATATATATATATATATATATAAGCAAAGAATTGCCAATAATTTAAATCTGTTTAGATATAGCGACAAAATGAATACTACTAGCTTTCGTACACTAATTTGGGCACAAAAAGATAGTAACAAAGTATATTCGATTGGCTGGGAAATGATTAGTAAGGCAAAACCTTACAGAATGGGTGATGACAGATGCAACTTTGGTATGGTAGAAATGTGCCAAATTCTCACTTCTAAATTTACTGTTATAAACACAAGATAGGTACAGGCTCAAAGATGTCCACACATGAGAAAAGTTGTTTAAGCAATTTAAACAAACACGACTCACCATCTATAGTAACTATGCTAGTTACAATAATGATTATAATAATTGATGATATTTCTACTACTACTACTACTACTACTAATAATAATAATAATAATAATAATAATAAGTAAAATACCTCTGAATGAAATAATGTACTCCATACAGCAACGTGTAAACAAAATGGCTAAAATGAATTGAAATCCAAATAAACATTTTAAAATCATGATTCAACTGTAATACCAGCAGAGGTGATTATAAGACCAGCATTCCATTGAATATAAGCAGTAACACTATTACCTTCAACTGAATACCAATGCAGGATGCTTGTTTGAATCACCCTTGATGAATGCATAATTGCATCCAAAACAATGTGTAGTCATTGCAGTTTATATATATGTTAGTCAGATGTATATGCCATAGAAAACTTTTAAACAAGTTTTTGGATATGAATAAATCTCCACTCTCCTCTTCATTATTAACATTATTATATATATATATAAAGTCATAAATGACAGAGAAACAGTTAGATGAAATTTTATTTAACAATAAGAAAATTCAAATATAACGACAAATTGTTTCATAACTTAAAAGCATATAAATAGTTTATATTATTATATTCAATAATAAATAAATTACCTACATGTCTTCATTAATGCAAAATGCAAAAAGTCCTTGAAAACAGAGAGAGAGAAGTCAATAAACAACCTTTATTTATGAGTACTACCAGGAGAGATAGATAGATAGATAGATAGATAGATAGATAGATAGATAGATAGATAGATATGGTTGAGGGATTACTAAGGTGATTGGTGATTTGCTGTACTTAAGCAGACCATCCATCTCAATAAAAATTAGGCCCTAAAAGCATATTGTTCATGTGTTTATGCCTGTGTTCATACACCCAATCTTTCCCAATTGAGTCTCTCCCCACAACTTCTTTTCCTAACACCTATCCGCTTCTGACCGTGGCATTATTCCTTCAGTTGCTTTAATTATATTAGAGCAGAACTGCACAAATTTTATTCCATGCTCCCCTACTTTTCTTCTGCCAGTCATCACTCTTTGTCACCTGTATTTTCCTTTGTCACCTGTATTTTCAGTATCACTCTTAAACACCTTATAATGGTTTCTATGTATTTGAACTGTCATTGGTCAGTTCAGGTCACGTTTTTAATTGTTTTTTTTTTTTTTAAGCTAGCAAAACAACATCAGTTATTTAATTGCATTGTTAGGTTCATATGTTGCTGAAAGGAAAACCTCAATATCCTTGTCCTACAGGACAAAGTCCTCAGTGCCACATAGAGCATCATATATACGGAACTCATAATTACCTACTATGCTTCACAAGAAACTGCTCCTCCTCCACCCACCTGCAGTATGCATCAATAGGAACAGTGACCTGTCCTAGTGTTACCACAAGAGGTACTCCCTGCTAATGAACATCAAACCTCTAGTTATTGATAACCTGGATGTACCACTGTAAGCTTAGCTGGTCTACACACAAGAGCAGAGAATATAATCTCTGCTGCCTGTAGAGATTACCATATTGGTAATGTGAACTCATTTGAAAACTGACGTTATGAAATTGTCTACCCCAGCACATATAATGGTTGTGTTTGTTTCAGTATTCACATTCTTCAGAACAAGGACTAAGTCACTGATTGAGGCTGGCATCTTGCTTACCCTGCCGTGGTGTTGTTGCGTATATCGTTCTGTAGAGTGCCAGAAACGTGGTGACAACATTGTTTGCAACATGTGGACTTAATAAAATAGAATACCTGATGCTGCTTCCATAGCATAAGCAAACTATGTTAACTGAATTGACCAATGAACGCCTAAATATCTAGAAGCTATTTTAAATTACTTTTCAATTTTCTCCACCCTGTCACTGAATGTCTAATGATGTGGATGTGTCCTACAGCCACGAAACTGTAATTTGCAACTCTATTAAAGTGTGTGTGATTTTAGATATGCACACACACACACACACACACACAAACACACACACACACACACGTATATATACAGACATGTATATATATACACGTTTATATAAATATATATATATATATACATATATATACATACACATATACACACACACATATACGTACATACATACATATTTAGTTTATACATAGATCTCCTTATGCATATATATATTCATATGCAAATTACACAGCTATGCAAGTATATACATATATACACAGGCATACAAACATACACACACACACACATATATATATATATATATATATATACATACATACATACATATATGTATATATTTCTATATATATATATATATATATATATATATATATATATATATATATATATATATGTATGTATACATACACACACACACACACACACACACACACACACACACACACACATATATGTATATATATATACACACACTAACACATATACGTACATTTCATAGCTCCTCACACACATGCACCCATCTTTCTCAACACCTGAATATACTGTATATATATATATATATATATATATATGTATATACATGTATGCATTCTATGTGTGCATGTGTATATGAATGCATATGTGCACATGTATGTATGTATTGCATGTGTTTTTCTAAAAGTGCAGATCTGTGAATGAATATAGGTTGTTAGTGCAGAAAGAATGTTATCTTGAAAAAAGTCAAGAGGTCAATAAGAAAATGTGATCACTTTTAAGATTTTGGAGGTGGGGCTAGGGGGTGGGGGGCAGGAGGAATAGTTTCCCCTTCCTCATCCTTATCTTCATACTACTACTACTACTACTACTACTACTACTACTACTCATATCACCACCACTTCTACTAACCCTACCACCACCAACATCACTTCTACTACCACCACTACTGCAACTACCACCACCTTTACTACTACTACTACTACTACTACTACTACTACTTCTGCTACAATTTTAAAATGCTTTCTTTTAATAGTTATTATCATTGTTATTTTTTTTTTATGTTAAGTACAAAGCCACAGTTTTGACGGGAGGGTTTAGGGTTTTTTTTATTGACCCCCAGTTGCTGACTGGTACTTTGTTGCATCCATCTTTGAAATATGAAAAGTAATTGCATCCAGAATTCAAAGGGTCATAGCTAAATACTGCCAGGCATTTTGTCTGTTGCTCCACTGATTCTGTCAAGCAACTGAATAATAATAATAATAATAATAATATAGAGAAAAACAACTTGTTTTAAATCTCTGAGTGAGAGAAATACAGTAACAGTACCAAATAGTGATGTTTATATGCCAACAGAATGTGGCTGTCTTATAAAGGATGATGTTACTGTTGCTTTAGCCCCAGGAAATACTATATGGACATAAACTATTTGTCGATAGCCAGCTGGCAAAGATGTTTTCCTGGGGCTAAAACAATAGTAACATCATCCTTTAAAGGACTGCCACATTCTGTTCGCATATAAACATTACTAATAATAATCGTCATCATTTAATGCTCATTATCCTTGCTGGTATGGGTTGGAGGGTTTGACTGGGCTGACAAGCTGGAAAGCTGCACCAGACTCTAGCCTCATTTGGCATGATTTCTATGGCTGGATGCCCTTCCTAACGCCAACCACTCCAAGTGTCTAATGGGTCCTTTTATGTTCTGGTACAGGTGCCAGTTGCGTGGCACCAGTATCTACCACAACTATGATTTCACTTGGCTTGATGGATCTTCCTTCTCAAGTACAAATAATAATAATAATAATAACAATGATGATGGTGGACTCTCCCGTTGAAGACGATGTATGAGCATTCAGTTTTTGCCGAATGGCCTGCACAAATGATTTGTTTATAGGGAGCAAATATTCGTGCTGCATATTAGCTCACTCTCTCCATCAAATTGAAGTTGTCTGTATAGGTGCACAGGTGTACCATGCATCAGGTGTCCAAGTGCAACATCCTAACCACTAGGCCATGCACTCTCATGATAATAATAATAATAATAATAATAATAATAATAATGATGATGATAATGGTTTCAAAATTTTGGCACAAGGCCAGCAATTTCAGGGGAAGGGTTAAGTCAATTACATTGACCCCAATGCCCAACTGGTACTTATTTTATCGACCCCAAAAGCATGAAAGGCCAATTCGATGTCGGCTGAATTTGAACTCAGAATGTAAAGATGGGTAAAATGCCTCTAAGCATTTTGCCAAGCATGCCAACAATTCTGCCATAGTAGTAGTAGTAGTAGTAGTAGTAGTAATAATAATAATAATAATAATAATAATAATAATAACAACAATGCTTTCCATTGTAGGCACAAAACCTGAAATTTTGTTGTGGTGGGGTTTGTCACTTATTTTATTGAACCTGAAAAGATGAAAAGCAAATTTGATTTCAGCAGAATTTGAAATCAATAATAATGATAATAATAATAATAATAATGATTTATTTCATTTTACATTTAATAACCACAGATTTCCTTGAGCTTAACCAGTTGGGAATGTTCCTTAGCAGCTGACGATATGTGCAGCTCTGATTATGAGCAGGAGTAGTGGGGAAGCATCACAGCCATGTGTTGAGAGGGATTCTGTCAGGGTTTAAATAATCCACCACTGGAAACAGAGGCATTTCATTCATCATCCTTAACCCTTATTCAGGGAGCTTTTGAGTAGGATGGGCTGCTTGACCTGAAGAAATTTCTAAGTGGGCCCCACTTGCAAGGTCATGCACTGTTTATTTTGATATGAGATCACCATGTCATGCACATATGGTTGTGATGCATGTGCCTGATGTACCCTTATCCGATGGGTAAGTTATGATGGGTATATTGAGCTTTGTAACCCAACATCATTTTGATGGCATAATAATAATAATGACTGGCTCGCATTACTTCTGATCTTAACTGATTGGAAGTGTTAATCATGTACATTGTTTGGTATAAAAGATGGGCTACAACAAATATTCTGCTCAATACCACAGATTTGCTTGTCAGTTATTTGACCTTAACCAGTTGAGCATGTCCTTCGGTGGCTGACGATATGTGCATCTCTGATCATGAGCAGAAGTAGTGGGGGAGTATCATAGCTATGTGTTGAGAGGAATTCTTTGGGGTTTGAGTAATTCACCCATGAAAACATGGGTATTTTGTTCAACATCCTTAAACAACCCTTATTCAGGGACCTTTTAGCAGAATGAGTTACTTGACCTGAAGAAAATTCTAATTCGACCTAATAAGGTCATGTGTTGTTTATCTTGATATGAAATCACCATGTTACACACATATGGTTGTGACGCATGTGCCTGATGTACCTTTATCAGACGGGTAGTCATGATGGGTATAATGGGCTTCGTATATTTTACCCCACAAGTGTCACTTTGATAGCATGCACTGCTCTCTCACTCAATAATAATAATAATAATAATAATAATAATAATAATGATAATAATCTCAAGTTTTGGCACAAAGCCAGCAATTTCATGGAATGCATAGGTCTATTAGATCAACCCTAGTGCTCAACTAGTATTTATTTTAACAACCCCAAATGGATGAAAGGCAAAATTGACATCGGCAGTATTTGAACTCAGAACATAAAGATGGATGAAATGCTGCTAAACATTTTTGCCTGGTGTAGGTGGTGGCACTTAGTGATGTACCTGAATGGTCAACAGTTGTGACCATTTGTGAGGCATGTTTGTTGTAGCTCATCACTAATGGAGCCAAAATCTTGGGTCATGCAAAGACCAAAGCTGGGCACCTAGCATTTGCAGTGTTGTCAAAAAGAGGCATGACTGTATTTAAGAAAGTCACTTTGCTACCACATAGTTTCAGGTTCAGTCCCACTGAAGCAAGAAGAACATTACCAATATTAATATTGGTGATAATAATAATAATAATCCTTTCTACTGTAGGCACAAGGCCTGGAATTTTAGGGGAGGGGGTGAGTCGATTATATCAATCCCAGTGCTCAACTGGTGCTTATTTTACTGACCCCAAAAGGATGAAGGGCAAAGCCAACCTTGGTGGAACTTGAACACAAAATGCAAAGACGGACGAAATGCCGATAAGTGTTTTGCGTGGTATCCTAATGATTCTGCCAACTTACTGCCTTAATTAAT
Source organism: Octopus bimaculoides (assembly GCF_046866305.1). NCBI lineage: Eukaryota > Metazoa > Mollusca > Cephalopoda > Octopoda > Octopodidae > Octopus > Octopus bimaculoides. The sequence goes on from NC_142952.1 coordinate 24,154,773, forward strand.
TAATTAATAATAATAATAATAATAATAATAGTTTCAAATTTTGGCACAAAGTCAGCAAGTTTGAGGGAGGGGACTAGTCAATTACATCAACCCCAGTGTTCAACTGGTACTTATTTTATCGACCCCGAAAGGATGAAAGGCAAAGTTGACCCCAGCGGAATTTGAACTCGGAATGTAAAGCCAGATGAAATGCCACTAAGCATTTTTCCCAGTGTGCTAACGATTCTGCCAGCTCATTGCATTTGTAGCAATAATAATAATAATAATACAATTAAACCTTGGGAGAGGCATTATGCCGGTAATAAACACACGCACTGGTTCAGTCCTTTATTAATTTATATAGTTTTTTGTTAAATTATTTCATTGCACTCTTGCAATCTCTTCAGTAACTTGTCTCTCCACTTCCATTTATTTTGAATGTATGATCTGGCGTTGTTTTGGCATTGTTTATTACCGGCATAATGCCTCTCCCAAGGTTTAATTGTATTTCTTTCAACACACGTATCGACATCAAGAATCTTGCACACGAAATACACATACAAAAAATAATAATAATGA
>NC_142952.1:24160330-24190330 GCF_046866305.1 Octopus bimaculoides
GAAAAATGGGGAAATAAATTAATGCTTCTATGAGGAAACCCTGGGTAGCTATATTTAACAAGATTTGTGGTGTCTTTTATTATTTATATGATTATCTTTGCTCTCTTAGCTGGTTGAGTGCTATTCCACTTGTTGGAGCCTTACCACATGATATATATATATATATATATATACTCATATGCTGATAAGACGCATCAATCCAAGTAAAATCACAGTTGTGGAACATACTGGTATCATGCAACTGGCATTCATATTGGTGACGCATAAATGCAACCATTACACCCTCGGACTGGTTGGCTTTAGGAAGGGCATCCAGCTGTAGAAACCCTGCCAAATCAGACTGGAACCGGGTGCTGCTTCTCAGCTTACCAGCCCTAGTCAAACTGTCCAACCCATGCCAGCATGGGCAATGAACATTAAATGATGATGATGATGAAGAAGAGGAGGAGGAGGATATATATATATATAAGCTCTTCGAAACGTCGGTGTTAAAACGGGGGTAGCTGATGAAGTAGAATGTTCTCTATGTGGCTCGTGTGTTTTCTCGTCTATGTTTGTTTGCAATGTCCTGTACCCAGATATGCACCTATACATACAGGTGGATGTCGGTATGCACATACCTGTACGTATATATGCATATACTCATTTACTATTTGTTTATATATATATATATATATATATATACATAGAGAGAGAGAGAGAGAAGTGTGTGTGTATGTTTGTGTTGTATTTGTTCTCACCATTGCTTAACAACTTGTGCTGGTTTGTTTATGTTCTTGCAACATAGCTGTTTGGCCAAAGAGGCTGATAGAATAAGTTTCAGACTTTAAAAAAAATGACTACTGTTGTTCATTTTACTCAATCCAAACCCTCAAAGGCCATGCCTTAGCACAACCTGGGTCCACTGACTGAAACAAGTAAAAGAAAGATAAATCAATATTTATTTTTTGCTTGTTTTTTAATCCTTCCAGTTCACTAACGAAAGCATCGATGCAGTGATCGGCTATGTAATAACTCCACTCCTACTCAGAATCGATAAATCCTGATGTCTTTTAGATATTCAGTATGTACAGATGACACTGAAATATTGCTCTAATTATGTTTCATGGTTGAACTCAAAGTAGATAAAACTATAAATAATATAGAGAATATCGGGTTAAAAACTCTTTGGATGGTAAATCTCAAAGACTATTCTAAGTTTTAAAAAATTTTTTTTGAAATCAATTTCTTACATGTTATTAATTATAGCTTTGTCTTCTTAACTTCCACTGTAAAAAATAACTTACTTCAATTGTCTTGAAATTTCAGAGTTCTTATAATATAAAAAGGCATGGCTGTGTGGTAAGAAGTCTGCTGCTCAACATTATGGTTCTGGGTTCAGTCCCACTGCATGGAACCTTGGGCAAGTGTCTTGGGCTGACCAAAGCCTTATGAGTGGATTTGGTAGATGAAAACTGAAAGAAGCCTCTTATATATATATATATATATATATATATATATATATATATATATATATATATATATATTTATTTATTTATTTACAAGGAATAGTTGTGGCTCTGTGGTGAGAAGTTTGCTTCCCTGCCACGTAGTTCCAAGTTCAGTCCCATTGCTTGGCACCTTGGGCAAGTGTCTTCTACTATAGCCTTGGGTGACCAAAGCCCTGTGAGTGGATTTGGTAGACAGAAATAGAAATATGCTTTTTGTATATGTACACAGACACGAAAGAAGTAAATAGACACCCTAATAATCATTAAAATTTATTTAAATCTGAAACTATACATTCAAATTATTTGTTAGTTGTAATAATGTGAACATTTAATATTTAGTAGACATGCTCTTTGTATTGTTCAATGCAAGGACCCTAATAATAATAATAATAATCAGAATTTCATATCTTGGCACTAGGCTACCAATTCTGATGGAAGGGTAAGTTGATTACATTGACCCCAACAGTCAACTGGTACTTATTTTATTGACTCCAAAAGGATGAAAGGCAAAGTTGACCTTAGCAGAATCTGAACTCAGAACATCATGATGGGCAAAATGCCACTGGTGTGCTATTTATTCTACTAGGCATGGCTGTGTGATAAGAAGCTTGCTTCTCAACTACATGATTCCAGGTTCAGTCCCACTTCAAAGTCTTGTGAGTGGATTTAGTAGTCAGAAACTGAAAAAAGCCCGTCGTGTATATATATCATCATCATCATCATCGTTTAACGTCCGCTTTCCATGCTAGCATGGGTTGGACGATTTGACTGAGGACTGGTGAAACCGGATGGCAACACCAGGCTCCAGTCTGATTTGGCAGAGTTTCTACAGCTGGATGCCCTTCCTAACGCCAACCACCCAGAGAGTGTAGTGGGTGCTTTTACGTGTCACCCGCACGAAAACGGCCACGCTCGAAATGGTGTCTTTTATGTGCCACCCGCACAAGCCAGTCCAGGGGCACTGGCAACGATCTCGCTCGAAAATCCTACAGGAGCCAGTCAGGCGGTACTGGCAACGGCCACGCTCAAAATGATGCATCTCATGTGCCACCCGCACAAGAACCAGTCCAGGGGCACTGGCAACGATCTTACTTGGCTTGCCGGGTCTTCTCACGCACAGCACATTTCCAAAGGTCTCGGTCAGTAGTCATCGCCTCGGTGAGGCCCAATGTACGAAGGTCTTGCCTCACCACCTCAGCCCAGGTCTTCCTGGGCCTACCTCTTCCACGGGTTCCCTCAACTGTTAGGGTGTGGCACTTTTTCACGCAGCTATCCTCCTCCATTCTCACCACATGTCCATACCAGCGCAATCGTCTCTCTTGCACGCCACAACTGATGCTTCTAATGTTCAGCTTTTCTCTCAAGATACTTACACTCTGACGGGTATTCACATTGACATTACACATCCAACGGAGCATACTGGCTTCATTCCTTGCGAGCTTACGTATGTCCTCAGCAGTTACAGCCCATGTTTCACTGCCATGTAGCATGGTTGTTCGTACGCATGCGTCATACAGTCTGCCTTTTACTCTGAGTGAGAGTCCCTTTGTCGCCAGCAGGGGTAAGAGCTCTCTAAACTTTGCCCAGGCTATTCTTATTCTAGCAGCTACACTTTCAGCGCACCCACCCCCACTACTAACTTGGTCGCCCAGATAGCGGAAGCTATCGACTACCTCTAGTTTTTCACCCTGGAATGAGATAGAAGTTGTTTCCTGTTTGTTTGCAGTCTTTATTGCACCTGAACATCTGCCACAAACAAAAACTAACTTGCTAGTTAACCTGCCTTTGATGTTGCTGCACCTCTTATGTGTCCATAGCTTGCACCGGGTACATCTTATAGAGTTACTACCTACTCCTTTTCTACATACTCAGCAGGGCCCTCTACCTGAAGGGGTTTGTGTTTTATCTACCTTCCTACTTATTAGGATTTTGGTTTTAGCTAGGTTGACTCTAAGGCCCTTCAATTCTAGACCTTGCTTCCACACCTGAAACTTCTCCTCTAGTTCTGATAGTGACTCCGCAATTAGGGCAAGGTCATCAGCATAGAGGAGCTCCCAGGGGCAACCTGTCTTGAACTCCTCTGTGATTGCCTGGAGGACTATGGTAAATAAGAGGGGGCTGAGGACGGAACCTTGGTGGACCCCTACCTCTACCCGGAATTCATTGCTGTACTCATTTCCAACCCTCACCTTACTGGCAGCATCTCTGTACATGGCTCGCACAGCTCTCACTAACCATTCTTCTCACATATATATATATATAAAGAGAGAGAGAGAGCGGGGACCAGTCAAGCAGCACATCACGCTGTAATTCTTGGGCTGAGGAATCAACACTTAAAAGCCATAATTTTAAGGAGCGATAAGAATTTTTGAATAAAGAAAAATGGGTAGGGGTGGGTAGGTACCGACAGCGAGTAGATAGGGCTCTTAATTGTAGATTTTAAATATTTGAGAGACAACAATGCATAAATCGTAATTTTTAAAAGAGCAATGAATTCTAGGTGAATAGAATATAACGTAGCATGAATTTAGGAAGCTTAGAAAATGAATAAGTATGAATTTAAGACAACAACTGAATTCAATTGAATTTCATGGAGAGAAACAAGATAAATAATAGAGGGCAAACTAAAGCGCGAAGGTATGAGATGTTTGAGGCCGTAAATAAATAAATAAAAATCTCTATCTTATCTGCATCTTGGAGATTTCGTCGTAGTATGTCAGCGAGATAATTTAGAATGGATTTCTCATTTATATATAGCCAGAACCTGAAGACCTTAAGGAAAAACTACGAGAGAGAGAGAGAGGATAGAGGGGTAGACAGAGGCATGGTGGGAGAAAAGATCATCATCATCATATATATATATATATAAAGAGAGAGAGAGAGGGGGGACCAGTCAAGCAGCACATCACGCTGTAATTCTTGGGCTGAGGAATCAACACTTAAAAGCCATAATTTTAAGGAGCGATAAGAATTTTTGAATAAAGAAAAATGGGTAGGGGTGGGTAGGTACCGACAGCGAGTAGATAGGGCTCTTAATTGTAGATTTTAAATATTTGAGAGACAACAATGCATAAATCGTAATTTTTAAAAGAGCAATGAATTCTAGGTGAATAGAATATAACGTAGCATGAATTTAGGAAGCTTAGAAAATGAATAAGTATGAATTTAAGACAACAACTGAATTCAATTGAATTTCATGGAGAGAAACAAGATAAATAATAGAGGGCAAACTAAAGCGCGAAGGTATGAGATGTTTGAGGCCGTAAATAAATAAATAAAAATCTCTATCTTATCTGCATCTTGGAGATTTCGTCGTAGTATGTCAGCGAGATAATTTAGAATGGATTTCTCATTTATATATAGCCAGAACCTGAAGACCTTAAGGAAAAACTACGAGAGAGAGAGAGAGGATAGAGGGGTAGACAGAGGCATGGTGGGAGAAAAGATCATCATCATCATATATATATATATATAAAGAGAGAGAGAGAGGGGGGACCAGTCAAGCAGCACATCACGCTGTAATTCTTGGGCTGAGAAATCAACACTTAAAAGCCATTATTTTAAGGAGCGATAAGAATTTTTGAATAAAGGAAAATGGGTAGGGGTGGGTAGGTACCGACAGCGAGTAGATAGGGCTCTTAATTGTAGATTTTAAATATTTGAGAGACAACAATGCATAAATCGTAATTTTTAAAAGAGCAATGAATTCTAGGTGAATAGAATATAACGTAGCATGAATTTAGGAAGCTTAGAAAATGAATAAGTATGAATTTAAGACAACAACTGAATTCAATTGAATTTCATGGAGAGAAACAAGATAAATAATAGAGGGCAGACTAAAGCGCGAAGGTATGAGATGTTTGAAGCCGTAAATAAATAAATAAAAATCTCTATCTTATCTGCATCTTGGAGATTTCGTCGTAGTATGTCAGCGAGATATATATATATATATATTTATATATATAACCATGGACGTGCCACCTGGGTAGGCAAGGTAGGCACTGCCAACCCTGAATGCAATAGATCAATAGTAATATTTTCCTTTTATGGCAAAATATGCACCTAATTCAATAAAATTGTGAAGGTTCCTCTGATTACTATCCATGAAATATCAAAATATTTTATATTTTTGTAGATTAGGTAGGCATAATTCACCCCTGCCTTTCAGTCTCAGTATTGAAGCTGTCCATAGAACTGCTGGGGTACACATGCTGCGTACATTCCTACAACAATGTTTTTCTTTATGCATTGTAAAGGCTGAAGTAAATCTGCCACCAACTTAGTCACGCGTTTATGTTCCGCTTATTTCTTTTGTCTGTTTTACTAGATAAACATCAGCAAGTGCCTACCCACAGTAATTAGGCATGGCACGTGTCTGATATATATATATATATATATTGGTTGGTGTTAGGAAGGGCATTCAGCTGTAGAAACTCTGTCAAATCAGATTGGAGCCTGGTGTAGCCATCTGGTTCACTTGTCCAACCCATGCTAGCATGGAAAGCGGACGTTAAACGATGATGATATATTTATATATATATGTATATGTGTCTTTGTGTCTGTGTTTGTGTCCCTGTAACCTAGCAGCTCGGCAGAAGAGACTGATAGAATAAGTACTAGTCTTAAGAAATAAGTACTGTGGTTGATTGATTTGACTAAAAAATTCAAAGGTAGTGCTCCAGCATGACTGCAGTCAAATGATTGAAACAAGTAAAAAAAAAATAAAAGAATAAAAGATTATCACCTAATTCAAACTCAATGCTTGAGGAATCAACTGTCCTTTTGCTAGAGAGTGAAAGACATAAATATCCAAAGAAATTCATCCGATAAAAAAAGAAAAGAAAATTAACTGACAGGATAAAAACAGGAAGATCTTTTGACAAGAGATACTTTACAATACAAGGCTAAACTTTGTTTTTGACACAGGAGAGTGCTTAGTTCTTGATTCTTTTCCTCCAGACAACATCACTTCTCAAATTAGGGTTATATGCAGTTGAAGACTTGGAAGCAGCAGTGGTTCTTTGCAGTGCAAGACTATAATAGTGGAATTCATTTCTATGAAGCAACATTGCATAAAAGACTTGCTGTCTCATACACACACACACACACACACACTCTCTTTTCCTTTCATATACACACTCTTTCATCAACATACATTCAAGCTCTACAGATCTTGACCTTAAATTTTATTGCCAGCTGTCTCTAGTTCACATTGCTACCAGATATATTTCCATTGTTTTGCATTATTCCTTTTATCTGTTAAAATTAAAATTCTATTTTCTCTAATTTACCATTCTTTGAGCATACTTGCATGCACACATATATGCATGCACACATATATGCATGCACACACACTTATAAGTACCCACATGCACATAGGCATCCCCAATACACACACACAAATACATACACACACACACACACACACACAACTACACACACACATGTATGCACATACACATACTCACAGCATACCCACAGGTATGCATGTATGCACACACAACCACACACATGCACACGCACACACACACACACACACACATACACACACACCCTGACCATGTCCATTGGAAATTATTTAAAATTTGATTTCTTAGAAAATTATTTAGAAATTACTTTTAATTCACCACATGCCTGCCTCATCAATAAACAAGGACACACACACACACACACACATATACACATGCTCAAATATACACACGCACACTCACACATACCTATACATTCAAGTACACACATAAGTACATGCTCCAGTATGCCTGCACACACAAACACACAGCACCACACAAATTCACACATGCACACACATATACACACAATACATGCACTCACACAGCACACACTTACACACACTGATGCACAAAACACACAATACATAACAGACACACACACATACGTGTGTACATATATCCACTCAGAACCAAATATCATCAAATTCTCCATACTAAATAGAAAATCCAAATAAATCCAACTAAAATTCAAATACATTAAAAATAATCCCTACTTCCCCCACCCCACCTCCACCCCACACACTTCCCCCTAATCATAAGCCCTCCCCTCCCCACACCCTTGCTGAACGTTATGTAAAATCTCCAGCTTCCCCAAGTGTTTTTTTTTATCAGCTGACAGATCTCCAAAATACATGAAACCACAGGTCACAGTAATTTAATTATTGCCTGACAGTTTACCCGTCTTCAGTTCTCTTCTTCTTGGTGGGAATACTACCGGGCACAACATACCCACTGCCACATAAATGTCTTTTACTTGTTTCAGTTGTTAGACTATGGCCATGCTGGAGCACCACCTTGGAGAATTTGTTTTAGCTGAATCGCATTGACCCCAGTACTTGTTTTGTTAGCCTGGTACTTACTTTATTGATCTATTTTGCAAACTGCTAAGTTACAGGCATGTAAGCACACCAACACGGTTGTCAGGTGGTTGTGAGGGACAAACACAGACACAGACACACACAGATATATATATATATATAATAATAGTAGTAGTAGTAATAATAATAATAATAATATAATAATAATAATAATTAAAAGGAATATGGAAACTTGTACATCCATTATTTTTATTTTACAGTTATATACTGCATATTACAATGACCTACATGTCTTTCCACTGCAGTGACTGCACATTGTTGCAGGTGCAACCTTGCAATATTGTCAGTGCTGTTTCATCAGGGCCCATCCATTTGGTTCTTTTCGAATATATATATATATATATATATATATATATATATATATATATATATATATATGATGGGCTGCTTTTAGTTTCTTTCTACCAGATTCACTCACAAGGCTTTGGTCAGCCTGAGGCTATAGTAGGAAAGTGACTTGCCCAAGGTGCCATGGAGTAGGACTGAACTCAGAACCATGTGTTTGGGAAGCACACAACCAAGCCTGTGTTTATATATAGACCTGGTGAGTAAAGTGAGATCACAGCCGTAGCCTATACCAGTGTTGCATAACCAGCCCGTTTTAAAAGTACCCTTGAATCACTGGGCGATATGCTGCGTTTGAGAAGACCTTTTGAGCCAAGTAAAATCAAAATCAAAAGCAAATCAAGATCGAAATCAAAATTGCACCTGTGCTGGTGGCATGTAATAAGCACCATTCAAGCATGGGTTGATGCTAGTGCCACCTGACTAGCTCCCCGTGCCAATGGCATGTAAAAAGCACCATTCAAATGTAGTTGATGCCAGTTCTCATCCCCTGCACGTAAAAAGCACCCACTACACTCTCAGAGTGGTTGGCTTTACGAAGGGCATCCAGCTGTAGGAAACCTGCCAGATCAGATTGGTGCCTGGCACAGCTTACTTGCTTGCCAGTCACCAGTCAAACAGTCCAACCCATGCCAACATGGAAAGCAGACATTAAACAATGATGATGATGATGATGTATATATATAAGTGCAAAATGCAAGAAAAGAGAAATAAGGAAAGCTTCTAAGAATGCAGAAAGCTTGACAAAAAAAAAAAGAAACCTTTATATTTCAGGTGCCAATGCCGATCTTCAGAAGGAAGTAGTCAAAGATATGTGTATTTATATAGATTTTGTTATTTTTAACTGCTCAGTTTTTGGATTAGCAGCAGCAGCAGCAGTTCCCCCACTGTTGTCTGTAGTTGTTGTGACATATTTCCATGTAGTGACAGTGGTGGTGGGAGATGGTGTTGGTAGTGTATGATTGTGTGTTAGTTTTCTACCTCTGTCCTATAATGCTTCATATGAACTACAATGCTCATATATATATATATATATATATATATATATATATATATATATATACATATATATATATATATATATATAAAACAAATAGTAAATGAGTATATGCATATATACGTACAGGTATGTGCATACCGACATCCACCTGTATGTATAGGTGCATATCTGGGTACAGGACATTGCAAACAAAACGTAGACGAGACAACACACAAGCCACATAGAGAACATTCTTCTTCATCAGCTACCCCCGTTTTAACACCGGCGTTTCGAAGAGCTGGGCAGGACGCATCGCTAAAACGGCTCTTCCCATGGACCGCAAATTAAATTTGTATACACAAATTAAACCTTGCCATGGAGGAATGTAGTGGCGGACACAAAACAAGACAGGAAAACAAACAGAAAAGGCTTTACGGCCAGACGAGAAAAATTGTGTGTGAACGCTGTGATATATATATATATATATATATATATATATATATATCATCATCATCATTATTTAATGTCTGTTGTCCATGTTGGTAGGGGTTGGACAGTTTGACCAGGGCTGGCAAGCTGGGAGGCTGCACCAGCCTCCATTTGGAAATAAGGTAAAGGATGACTCATCCGAGAAAATAACACTCTTCCACTGATCTAGGGACCAATTCTGTAAGTTTATACTCCATTCTAAATGCTTTGCAACATTTGTTTTTGAAAGTAGTGGTTTTCTAATTTTAGCTCTTCCATGAAATCCGGCTTCGTGCAGTTCCTGGTGAACAGTTTTTGTGGAAACTGAGTTCTCGAGGTGGTCATTAAGCTCTGCAGTAATTTTATGATCCTTTCTAACAATTCGCGTAAGAGTCCGACGGTCCCTATCTGAAAGTTTTGATTTTCTTTTGGAATTTTGTTTCAATAAGGAGGTTTTTCCCTCTTTCTCAAAGGCTGTCATTACTTTTGAGACAATACTTCTTGATACACCAAACATCGCGGCTGTTTTCGTTACACTAGCATCTGCCATATGAGCACCAACAATTTGACCTCTTTGAAAGTCCGATAGATCTGTCATTTTAATGAATTTTAATTACCTTCTTCTGATGATATCTGAAAAGAAACAGCAATTTTAGCAAAAACATATTAAGCAACACTAATGATAAATCAAAAAACATAAAAATAGACAAGCTTTTGACGGTTTTATAGATATTTCAAAATTATGATGCTATGATACTAGGTGTTTCCATTATTTTGTCCAACCCCTGTATGTATATATATATATATATATATATATATATAGTGTATGTATGTATACATGTATATATATATATATATATATATATATAATTAAATCAAGGATATAAAACCCTCTTAAAGGGATGTCAGCACCCAAGATCCCTGGTTTTATCCTGTATATCAGTGAAAAACCAAAGATGTTAGCTTCACATTGATGGGCATGGAAAGAATTGTAGGTGATAAGAGTTTGTTTTTTGTTAATAATTAAATATGTTCTAATAAATTGATGTCTGTATCCCAATTTCTCCGATCTCATTTTCTCATACATAAACAAAGATATATATATATATATATATATATATATATATATATATATATATATATATATATATATATATATATATATGGGCATGGCACCAAAGCATAAGCCCTCACTTGAAAGTTGCTCTTTAGTCTTTCGATGCATATAGGGAGTAGCAGTATTAGTAGTAGTAGTAGTAATCCTTTCTACTATTGGCACAAGGCCTGAAATTTGTTAGAGGGTGATGCTTGATTACATCAACCCCAGTACTTAACTGGTACTTATTTTATTGATCCTGAAAGGATGAAAGGCAAAGTTGACCCCAGAGGAGTTTGAACTCAGAACGTAGTAGCGGACCATATACCACTAAGCATTTGTCCAGTCTACTAACGATTCTCCCAACTCACCACCTTAATAATAATAATAATAATAATAATAATAATAATAATAATAATAATCCTTTCTACTATAGGTACAAGGCCTGAAATTTGGGGGAGGGGTTAGTCAATTACATTGATCCCAGTACTCAAATAAGTACTGGTACTTATTTTATTCACCCCAAAAGGATGAATGGCAAAGTCAACTCCAGCAGTATTTTGCCCATCACTACATTCTGAATTCAAATTCCGCCAAGGTTGATTTTGCCTTTCAACCTTTCAGGGTCATTAGATTAAATACCACTAAAACATTGGGGGTCGATGTAATCAACTTGTTCCCCCCCCCCCCACAATTTCAAGCCTTGTGCCTTTAGAAGAACAAATTATTTAACGGCAGCAAGGTGTCAGAATTGTTAGCATGCCTGACAAAAAGCTAAGTGACATTTTATCTGCCCTTACATCCTGCCAAGCATTGAGTCCAGTGAGCTAACGATTTTGTCAGCTCACTACCTTAACAACAACAACACCAACAACAACAGTAATAATAATAATAATAATAATAATAATAATAATATTAATAATAATTTCAAATTTTGACCTCATAGGTCTCGTGGCTTCTGATTGGTAGTGTTATCATGTACGTAGTTTTGTCTTGGTATAAAAGATGGGCTACAGCAAATATTCTGCTTAATACCACAGATTTACTTGTCAGTTGTTTGACTTTAATCGGTTGAGTATGTTCCTTGGTGGCTGACGATATGTGCATCTCTGATCACGAGCAGAAGTAGTGGGGGAGCATTGTAGCCATGTGTTGAGAGGAATTCTTTGGGGTTTGAATAATCCGCCCCTAGAAACATGGATGTTTCGTTCAACATCCTTAAACAACCCTTAATCAGGGACCTTTTGAGCAGGATGGGCTACTCGACCTGAAGAAAATTCTAACTGGGCCTCACCTGCAAGGTCATGTGCTGTTTATCTTGATATGAGATCACCATATCATATATGGTTGTGACTAACGAATACTTAAGATCTTTGGAATCAGTAGAAAAAGAAAATTAAATATGTATATAGGCACAGGCCTGGCTGTGTGTTAAGAAGCTTGCTTCTCAACCACATGGTTCCAGGTTCAGTCCCACTGTGTGGCACTTTGGGCAAGTGTCTTCAACTATAGCCTTGGGCCAACCAAAGCCTTGTGAGTGGATTTGGTAGATGGAAACTGAATGAAGCCTGTCGTACACACACACACACACATACATATATATATTTGTATATATTTGTGTGTGTGTTTGTATTTGTATCCCAACCATCACTTAACAACTGATGCTCGTGTGTTTAGGTCCCTGTAACCTAGCCATTCAGCAAAAGCGACTGATAGAATAAGTACTAGGCTTACAGAGAATAAGTCTTGGGGTTGATTTCTTTGACTAAAACCTTTTAAGGCGATGCTCCAGCATGGCTGCAGTCAAATGACTGAAACGAGTAAAACAAGGTGTGCAACTTCTTTATTATTAAATGATTTAAAATTCAAACTTATTACCCTGTAACGAATGACAAGAATTAATTACCTCCTTTATAATAACTGTCAGCAGGATAACACATGTTTGAATTTAAGAGTGTTTGTATGTTTTAGGCAATTCAAATATCTCTCTGACACTGTTAATTGCATCAGTTTCAATACTTGGCCTCAGAGTGTAACACTCGTCAGACACATACAACTTGGGAATTATGGTAGACTTAATTAGAATTGTGCTAATGATATCGTTAAAAATAGGTAGGAGGGCAATTAAATAATATTGAGAGGAGAGTGAAATCTGGAACATCTTTGTAAATTGAATAAAGTAGAACTGGAGGGGAAGATAGGATGTGGGGGCTGGAGTGTGCGTGAGTATGGGGCGAGTTTTAAGGTACACATACTCCTAGAACTATAAATAGATACATTCATTCATACATACATATATGTGTACGTGTGTGTGTGTATTGTATATATATATATATGTGTGTGTGTATAAGTATAATATATATATACATACACACATTCATATATATATATATATATACCCACATTATAGGTGTGTTCATTGACCTCTCTCAACAACGCTCCACATGTAATAATCCAATGGATTGAGATCTGGGGATTGGGGAGTCAAATTTTAGGGATTATATGATTATGAAAATTTTCAGTCATCCATTCCTGTGTTACCAGAGCCATATGTGTTAGTGCAGAGACTTATTGAAACACATATGGCCTTCCATTGCATACACTGTCTACCCAGGGCTTAGCAATTATTTCCAGGACCTCAATGTAGGCAGCAAAGTTAACTCTAAGGCCTTGTGGAAAGAAGTAAGGAGGCATCACATGTCCTTCATTGCTGACAACCCCTAAAACCATGACAGTTTCAGGAAATTTTGTATGCATAACACTTGGAACTTCAGAAATGTCTGCACATAACCATCTGTCATTTCCTCGTTTGAGAAAAGCCAAATCAAATCTTCTTCAGTTTGTTTAAGAGCCTTTTAGATCTGATGTAGTGTTTTTCTTTTGCTTTTTCTGACAAATTGACCTTTCCTCATCATATAAGACTTATATCTGATGTCTTCGTGGACAACATTTCTGACTGTTCCTTCTGACACTTGGAGATCTTTTGCAGTTGACCTCATGGACTTTCTGGGATTGTAATCAATAGTCTGTTGAATGTGCTGGATAAATTCAGGTGTTTTGATGATTTCAGAGTGTTTAGAATGCTTTCTATGCTTTGATACTGGTGATACGTTTCCATCTTCAGTTTCTAGCTCCTTACAAATTTTGTAGACGATAGATGTGGCAACTTCTAAAAATCGAGATATTTCTAAACCGCTATTCTCAGCCATTATAACCACAATAACAGCATGCCTCTTCATTTCTTGAGTAAGCTGAGGGTCTGGCCTTATTATTTGCTGAAACAAAGATTATTGAGAGTTAGCAAAAAATGCAGCAATGATCCAAAAAAGGTATGTCCTCAAATACCTTATGCACCCTGTGTGTGTATATATATATATATATATATATATATATATATATATATATATAATGAATGAGTGAGACCAAAAATGGATTTAGCAAGAATCTTTTTTTCAACACAATGATCATTTTGACTCATCCTGCATCTATGACATTCAATAGCCTAAACAGTGAAAGTCCTTTAATTGACATACTTACTATATATATATATATATATATATATATATATATATATATATATATGGTGAGGATAGAGAGAGAGAGAGAAAGATAGATAGATAGATGTGTGTATCTCCTCACATGTAAAGTTATCAATATATGTAAAAAAAACTCTCTGTACACTTGTACACACACATCACCATCATCATCATAATTTTATTTCTGCTCTTCATACTGGCATAGAGTCAGACAGGTTGCCATGGTCTGAGTCACTCCTTATTTGGAGTTCTCCTTTCCTCCCATATTCCTTCTGTGTGTGTATGTGTCTGTATACACACACACATGCACGCACGCACACACACATATTTGAATATATGTGTGTGTGTGTGTATATCTTTATCTGTATATGCATACAAAATTATGTGTATGTAGAAATATATATACATATTTATATATATATATATATATATATATATATATATATATGTGTGTGTGTGTGTGTGTGTGTGTGTATGTAAATATATGCATGCATGTGTGTAATGTGCACTCATACCTGCACATTAATTATCCTTATATACATGGTTATTTATATGCACATAGATAAGTTACCGGAACACATTTGTCCATGACCTATGCGTACATACATCCATGTTTCCTTTTTCATGTCTTTGTTTGACCTTCAGGTCTCCCCCTTCAAACACACACTCCCATGCATGCATATATAAATATTCTTCTAAGAATCAGTATCCTTACATCATGGAATACAAAAGTAAAAGAAAAAGGAAAAAACAAAATCCAAGCCTGTAATAATCACAGTAACGTTATGCATTATGCATCTATACTTGTGCATACAAAGACATGCACATAAAGCATAAACAATTACAATCCCATTATATATATACATACACACGAATTGGGGTCTCATTATATGAGCATAATCTGTTCCAGAACCCTATTCGTTAACCAAATTGTTCGTTACATGAGTAATTGAAATACATATGAATAGAGGTAATCTGTTCCAAGCCACACCTAAACTCGACATAAAAGAAGAGATAACAGTTTATCTGTCCATACTTCAACAGTAAAAGCATAGGCATACATACATACCTACATACATACATACATACATACATGCATACATGCATATACATGCATACATATATACACACACATGCACACAAAAGCAAATGCAAAACAACATGATAAAAATAATAGAGAGCAATGGTAGAGCAATATGCTATTTTATTGATGCTGTAAAAGATCTTCACCAACTGTTACTCAGAGTTTTACATGACCATTTGTCAGACAGTTGTAGTAATACTTGATGAGAGTAGGGAAAAGAAAACTGTCAAGAATGTATAAACTTCTGGCTGTACAGAGGTTACATGGTTTGTTATTTCTTGCATTAAGGGTTTGCTTTTGATACTATATTCCATCTCAGGTTTTCAAGTTCCCAGTGTATCTTGAGAATGTAGTGTTGTTATTTTCTAAAAGATTGTATGTAGTTATGTTGATTATAGTGTGGCTTAAAAGGACTGGAAGTAAGGCCTATTTATGCTTTAGATCAGGCGTGTGCAACATTTTTCGTTGGCAGGCCACTTTCATACATTGGAATAACAATTAGGGCCAGTCATCATCAAAGATATGTAATCTAATGGCAACTAGTGAATATATTTTTAAACAATAAAGACAAATAAAATTAAGTTTAGTTTTATTAATGTGAAACTTGGTATTTTGTGGTTTTGCACAATTTATTAATGTCCGCTTTGACTGATGTGGTGGCAACTCAAAGCTGACTGGTGAGATGTGGGCTGACTTTTCTATCTGTTTCTAGTAAATTTCATTCTTGAGAGGACCTGCTCACAATATGTGCTGCCAGAAAGGGATGTCATTTTCCTAGCATGTTGCTCCAAATTTGGATGCTTTCCACATACATAATTTTTGTTGAAAGTTACCATAGGTGCAGAAATGGCTGTGTGGTAAGTAACTTGCTTACCAACCACATGGTTCCAGGTTCATTCCCACTCTGTGGCATCTTGGGCAAGTGTCTTCTACTATAACTTCGGGCCAACCAAAGCCTTGTGAGTGGATTTGGTAGACGGAAACTGAAAGAAGCCCGTCGTATATATGTATATATATATATATATATATATATATATATATATATGTGTGTGTGTATATGTTTGTCAGTCCTCCCAACATCGCTTGACAAACGATGGTGGTGTGTTTGCGTCCCCGTAACTTAGCGGTTTGGCAAAAGAGACCGATAGAATAAGTACTAGGCTTACAAAAGAATAAATCCTGGGGTCGATTTGCTCGACTAAAGGTGGTGCTCCAGCATGGCCGCAGTCAAATGACTGAAGCATGTGAAAGAGTAAAAAAGTAAAGAGTAAAGTCATTGCCATTATATGCTCTTCCCAAGTCCATATCAGACTGCAAGTCTATCAGCTCCATTTGACACAAACCGGGACTGCCCTCAGGTGCCATGTCAAATGGCTGAGAAAACAGCTTGAACTCAGTTTCACATTTCCTGAAATCTGCAAATTTGCTTGTAAATTCAGCACACAACTTGCTAACACTTTCATCATATTTGGAACAATCCAAATCTGGCATTTCTGCTTTTCTGACTGCTAGACTGGGAAAAATGATTGAGTGCTGTTCTACTCAGCTGAGTCTGAAAACATTGTACTTTCTTTTCAAAGGACCAAATGTGTTCAGACATCTTGTTCATCAGCTGACTTTCACCTTGCAGTTTAACATTTAAATATGAAAGATATTGTGTGATGTCAGGTAGGAATGCAATGTTATTTAACCAGTCATCATCGTTTAAATAAGCAACACCTTGTTGCTTATTTATCATGAATGATCCAATCTCCTTTCTTAGATTCCAAAATCTTTTCAAAGTAGCAGCTCTACTGAGCCAATCTACTGCAGAGAAGTACACAATAAGGCGGCGAGCTGGCAGAAACAGCGCACTGGGCGAAATGCTTAGCGGTATTTCGTCTGCCATTACATTCTGAATTCAAATTCCGCCGAGGTTGACTTTTCCTGCCATCCTTTCGGGGTCGATTAAATAAGTACCAGTTACGCACTGAGGTCAATATAATCGACTTAATCCGTTTGTCTGTCCTTGTTTGTCCCCTCTGTGTGTAGCCCCTTGTGGGCAGTAAAGAAATAAGAAGTACACATCATCAGGATAATCCGAGTCAAGTTCTTCTAAGAAGGTCTTAAGCTGCTGATGGTTTTGTCCTTGAGTACGAATGTAATTCATGCATTGAACAACATTTTTCATATTATCAGTTAAAGCCGAGTACTTTTGTGCACAAGCTTCCCTGGTGTATGATTCAGTGATTCACCACAACCTCTTGCAAGCCGATGGTATCCAAAAATTTCTTTGTGAATCCATTGGTACTACTTGTCAATGAGGATGCCCCATCAGTTGTCAGGTCACACAGTTCAGAAGGGTCAAACTGAAACTCCTCCATCAACTTCAAAATTTGTTCACTAATGTCTTGTCCAGTGGTTGTTGAAGACATACTGGTCATGTCCAAAAATTCTTCAGTTATTTCAAAATTGTCAATAACACCTCGTACAAACACAACCAATTGTGCTGTGTCGCTTACACCTTTGCTTTCATCGAGAGCCAAGCTATATGCTGCACCTCTAATTATACTCTCCTTTGAAGTCTCTTCAATGTTTTCTGCAAATTGATTTATTCTGTTTGACACAGTAAAATGAGACAGACTGGTTTGCTGCAATAAATGTTTGTTTTTGGCACATGCAGAATCAGTAAATATGCCTAAGCAACTTTTTATGAATTCTCCATTACTGAAGGGTTTCTCCTTTTCCTGCGATTGATTCACAGATTTTGAAGCTAAGCTTTGTTACAAACTTTCTTATAATATGTAAATACTCCTTGTTGCTTCTTAATTGACTTACTCATCTGTTCTAGTTTGTCCACTCGAGCTTGACCTACCAGTATATCATGTATGGTTGAATGTTTCATTGTATTATGATGTTTAATGTTGTATTCCTTCATTATGGCTATTGTAGTTTGGCAGATTACACATACAACACCTTTGTTGAGCTGAACAACCAAATGTTTGTTGCTCCATTTATTGTTGAATATTCTTCCCTCATCATCAATTTTCCATTCTTTAGCAGCAGACATCTTTACCTGCATAAAATATGAAACATATTAAAACAATTTGAATTATCACAAAATCGAAAGGGAAGGGCTCAAAGAGTGAAATTTTGTAGAAATTTGAATTGATGGTTTGTCTTCTAGTAACTATAAGAAATGAATAAATTTAAAATAAAATCTCTTTGTGTAGCGTGCTTGCAAGTCAAAAATGCGACGTCTTTGACATTTTGTAAGGATGAATTGAAAACTGTAAAATTTGTCTTAGGGCTACACAAAAAAAAATTAAAATTAGCGTATGAGGTAAAAAATAAAAAGCACACCCCTACTTTAGATGGTAAGTAAGTTTATACCTAACAGTGTTAATAATTTTTACTAGGCAATTAGAGCAGAGTATTCAATTAATGTAATTACAGTTGTTTGTATATGTGATAGTGTTGGGTAGACTTAGTTTCAAAAGGAGTGAGGGAGCAGGCATTTGATATAGTGGAGCAAGAGAGTTTAACAGCGTTTCTATTGAAGATTTGGTAATGTTTAAATTTAGTAGTGAAAATTTTGTTAAATAATTTGAATAAAAACAAAAGAAAAAAGCACATGTATGGGACATAGGTGTATGTGTGGCTTTCTGATAAGAAGCTTGCTTCCCAACCACATGGCTCCAGGTTCAGTCTCACTGTGTGGCACTTTGGGCAAGTGTCTTCTACTATATAGCCCTAGAATGACCAAAGACTTGTGAGTGGATTTGGTAGACGGAAACTGAAAGAAGCCCATCAGTTATGTGTCTGTCTGTGTTTGTCTCTCATGACCACTTGACAACCAGTGTTGATGTGTTTCCATCCCCATAACTTAGTGGTTCAGCAAAAGAGACTGATAGAATAAGTACCTAGCTTTAAAAGTAAATCCTGGGGTCGATTCATTCGACTAAAGTTCTTCAAAGCAGTGCCCCAGCATGGCCAAAGTCTGATACAAATAATAGAATAGGAATGATGACTGCAGGATTAAATAAAAATTTGTTTCCTTCCTGATTTCCATTTCCAATTCTGTGGTTGGCTTTTATGGATGGTTCTTTGATTTAATTAACCTTCTCTTCAGATCTTCTGGATATTGCTGAATTGCATTATTTAGAAGAATTACTAAAGATTTGGTTTATTCGCCGAAGGGTTTGGGGTGGGGGGAATTTGAGTGAGTTGCTGACATTTTGTGGGTGGTGATTTTTTTTTTTTTGTTTTTACTTGCTTCAGTCATGGGACTGCGACCATGCTGCAGCACCACTTTCAGGGCTGTAGTTGATCAAATCAACCACAGTACTGATTTCTTTAAGTGTGGTACTTATTTCATCAGGTACTTTTGTCAAACTGCTGAGTTACACGGACATAAACAAACAAACACTGCTTGTGAAGCAGTGTGTGTGTGGGGAGAAGATAAACACACACAAATGTGTGTGTGTGCATGTGCATATGGGTGTGTGCATGTATATATATATATATATATATATATGGAGAGAGAGAGAGAGAGAGTGAGTCATGTGTAGTAAGAAGCTTGTTTCCCAAACACCTGGTTCTGGGTTCAATCCTACTGCATGGCACCTTGGGCAAGTATTTTCTACTATAGCCTCATGCTGACCAAAGCCTTGTGTGTGTATTTGGTAGATGGAAACTGATATGTGTGTGTGTGTGTGTGTGTGTGTGTGTGTGTGTGTGTGTGTGTGCATGTGTGTATCTGTGTGTCTTTGTGTCTGTGTTTGTCCCCCACCACTACTTGACAAGTGGTGTTGGTGTGTTTACATCCCTATAACTTAACAGTTTGACAAAAGAGACTCATAGAATAAGTGCCCAGCTTAAAAAGAATAAGTCCTGGGGATGATTTGTTTGACTAAAATCCTTCTAGATATAGCCCCAGCATGGCCATAGTCAAATGACAAACAAATAAAAGCTATATATGTATGATAGTCTTCTTTCAGTTTCCATTTACCAAATCCACCTGCAAGGCTTTGGTCTTGAACCTGGAACCATGTGGTTGGGAAGCAAGCTTCTTACCACACAACCATGCCTGCACCTATCAGATATATATGACACAGGTGCATGGCTCAATGCTTAGAATGTCAGGCTCACAATGATGAGGTAGTGAGTTCGATTCTCAAATCGAGCTGTGTTTTGCTCTTGAACAAGATACTTCATTTCACATTGCTCCAGGTCACTCAGCTGCAGAGGTGAGTAGCGATGTCACCGGTGCCAAGCTGTATTGACCCTTGCCTTTCCCCTGGATAACATCAGTGGCATGGAGAAGGGAGGCTGGTATGCATGGGTGACTGCTGGTCTTCCATAAACAATCTTGACTGGACTTGTGCCTCGGAGGGGAACTTTCTAGGTGCAATCCAATGGTCATTCATGATTGAAAGGGGTCTTTACCCTTTTTACATATTTGATACATTATAACTGAAAGATTGCTCACATTATAGCAGATGTTTGCTCTCTCTCTCACACACACACACACCACAAGGACAATTAAGACAACACAAACATACTCAGACAGACACACACACGTACACACACATAACATCCCCACCAACACAAAAAACACACAAACATACACACACACTCACAGATGCACACACACACACACGCGAACAAACACACACACAACACCCTGACAAATACCAATCACACACATACACACAACCCTCCAGGACAATTATAACAACACAAACATACTCAGACAGACACACACACACACAGACCCATATACATACTCCACAATAAACTCTTGGACCAATCAAAAGCGGTCCACACACACAAACACAAACACATGTATATACACACACACATAGAGACGTGCACAGACACACACTCTCACACCATTCTGACGTCTAAGACCAGTCCCAAAAACCACTGAACCATGACAAACTAGCCCAGAAACCAAAAAATCCTTTTAATTCTACATTGCTCTTCTTTCCCCACCCCAACCAGCTTCCCACACTGTCCCTTAAAATAGCAAACATTCCCTAGCTACACACAAGAGAGAAAACATGTTAAAAAGACAGGTCGGTTCCTCTCCAATTTTTTGTAAATTCTTAAATATATGTCCTTCTGTGTATATATTATACTACCAAACAAACATGA
This sequence comes from Octopus bimaculoides, assembly GCF_046866305.1. Taxonomy (NCBI): domain Eukaryota; kingdom Metazoa; phylum Mollusca; class Cephalopoda; order Octopoda; family Octopodidae; genus Octopus; species Octopus bimaculoides. The sequence continues at coordinate 24,181,855 of NC_142952.1, forward strand.
TTTTTATTGAACTCCTAATAATTTTTGTTGAATACTCTCTTGTAAACTGTTTTTAACATTTTCTTATTATTATCAAAGAATGTACCTATGTATTTAAATACTTTTGTGACAAGCAGTACTTAACACAGCAAAGCTTATACAATGCTTTACATTTTACTTTTTGACAATCTTTTTCTAAAAAAGTGAAACTGGTCAAGTGAATAAACATCTTTAAAATTGCATCTTCAAACTTTCTTTCATATATATATATATATATATATATATATATATATATATATATATATATATATATATATATATACATGTTTGTATATAATGTGTAAACAGAGTTTGAAAGATTGCTTTAAGATACATAGTGTGTTTTATAAATATGCCTGCTCAAGTATCATAATAGCATGAAACTATTAGTAGCACTTTCAGTTGTATTTAATTTGATACACACACACACACACATACATGGCAGGCTTCTACAGTTTCCATTCTTCAAATTCACTTACAAGGCATTGGTAAGCTCTAGGTTATAGTAGAAGACATTGCCCAAGGTGCTGTGTAATGAGATTGAACCTGAAACCATTCAAGCTTCATAACCACACAGACAAGTTGTTTATTTGTTGAAAAGGTTGAGAATCTAAATCAGATATTCTTAACTAAATTGTAGTGGGAGAACATCATGGCCATGTGTTGAGAAGGTGTCTTTAGAGTTTGAATAAATGTCATAAGAAAAGCAAAGTTTGAAGGAAGTTTCATATGTTCTAGGGTTAAGCAAATATGAAATAATAGTTGCTAGCAAGACACCCATTTCTGTCTCTCTGTCTTACTATAACCTTTTATCATCTGACACAAGATAACCTCCTCCTCCAATGCCCCTTCCCCTCTCAAAGATCTTTGTCTTGCAAGTTACTTGGTGACACTGTCAGTGCTGGTGCCACATAAAAAGCATCCAGTTCACACTGTAAAGTGGTTGGCATTTGGAAGGGCATCCAGCTGTAGAAACATGCCAAAACTGACTTCGCCTGTGCTGGTGCCATGTAAAAAGGACTCAGTCCAGTCTATGGGGTGGTTGGTGTTAGGAAGGGCATCTGGCTGTAAAAACCATGCCAACACAACCACAGTAGCCTGGTGGCTGGCTTCTGTCAAATTGTCCAACCCATGCCAGCATGGAAGGCGGATGATGATGATCCAAAGACAAAAATCATGTTACACAGTGTAATTAACCTAACAATTTCAAGCTACAGAACACAGACAGACTGAGTTACAAATGAAAAAAAACTACAGATCTTTTAAATTCATGGATTGTTTCCATTGGAATCAAACTTTCCATCATTCTTTTTCTGGATGCTGTTATGAACTTTATAAACTCTCTGTACTTGTGTTGGAAACCAACCTTAACATTTTCTCTTACAATATTCATAAATATATTTCTAGGTGTTTGTATAGATACATAGAGGAGAGAAGAAAAAATGAAGAATTGAAAAGATGGATGGATGGATTTATGCATAGGGCATGAGTGAATGTGCTCAAGTACTTATCTATGTGCATAGAAATAACTGCTTTTATAAGAATGCCTGTTATTATATGTGCATATGGGCATATATAACATCTACGAGTATATTTTTTTATCTATTGAGTGTGAAATGTGGTGTTTTACTATCCAGCAGGCAGTGGACATCCCCATCTCTAAATCTTTGCTTGTGAAGTCAAGCCAAGAAAGATATATATATATGTGTGTGATGATGATGATGATGATGATGATGATGATGATGATGATGGTGTGTGTGTGTGTGTGTGTGTGTATTTTATTTGTTTCAGTTGTTTGACTGCAGCCATGCCAGAGAACCACCTTTAGTTGAAGAAATCGATCCCAGGATTTATTCTTTCTAAGCCTAGTACATGTTCTATCGGTCTCATTTGCTGAACCACTAAGTGACGGGGACGTAAACACACCAACATCGGTTGTCAAGTGATGGTGGGGGAACAAACACATACACACATATATACATACATACATACACACACACACACACACACATACAACAGGGCTTCTTTCAGTTTCCATCTACCAAATCCACTCACAAGGCTTTGGTCAGCCCAAGGCTACAGTAGAAGACACTTGCCCAAGGTGCTACGCAGTAGGACTGAACCCGGAACCATGTGGTTGGTAAGCAAGCTATTTACCACACAGCCACTCCTGCGCCTATATATATGTATGTATGTGTGTATATGTATGTATGTGTGTATGTGTATGTGTGTGTATGTATGTATAGTAATAACAATAATCCTTGGATGAATTTATAAATATTTTAATGCATCGCTACACACATTTCCACAAATCACATCTCTTAAAATCACAGATTTAAAATACTCACACACACACACACACATGTTTTATTAACCCAATACTTACACGTTATTACACATAGCTTTATCTGCTTCAAGATCCACAATTCCAAAAAAGAAATACACACACATATACATATTTATGAAAATATATAAGTTAAATGATGATGAGTATATATATGTATGTATTTATAAGGAATGGGAAAAGGTAGATAAAAACAACATATGTTTCATACCTAAACTTTATGTCTTACATAAATCATAACATACAAAAACCATTCAGCTAATCCTCCTGTCCAGTTACCTTTGAGTTGTTTATTTCATTGCATGGAGAAGAGTGAAGGATTCAATAATTTGGCCACATTGAAATGATTGATTGGAACAGCTAAGCCAAATGACCAATTGTCTGCAGGCAAGCAGCCTTAAATGGAGAGATAAAGTGGGGGAGTGGTACAGATGTCAATTAATCTAGGGAGAAGGAACCTAGGTGTAACAGGAAAGGGAGGCAGAGAGGACAAGGAAGGTTAAGAGTCTCAAAATGAGGTAATAAATTCTTAACTTTGGCATCAAGGAGCTAGTAAAAGACATACAGAACAAAACAAATTCTAAAAACTACATGATTAAATATAACGGTTAAGATAAGTAATTTATGGTAACATTCAGAATAAAGGCAAAGGATATAACCATGCATGAAAATTGTTGCATGAAAAACGTGTATAAATGTAAATAAATAAACAATCAAATATAGAGCATAGAATAACAAAACAGTGAGATTCAAAACAAAGACGATATATGTATATATACATATACATATATATGTATGCATATATATATATATGTATATATATATATATATATATATATATATATATATATATATATATATATATATATATATATATATATATATATATATATATGTTTGTGTGTATATATGTGTGTGTGTGTATATATATTATATAGGTATATGTATCATCATGTTGAACCATTAATCTCTACACATTTTTTTCTCCATTTTATTGTTCACTCTACATTTTTTCTTCTCAATCCTTTCTGTTGAAGAGCATAGGCTCAAAACATCAAAGACTTTTCCATTCTTCCCAAGTGGTAAATTAATACACCTGCTTGTTGTCCCTTCACTTGTCTTTGTCTTTTGTTTTCTTTAAAGTTGAACTATATACAGAGTCTGCCAAAAAAATGTATACACACTTCAGGAAAGGTAAAATCTGTATAGATGTTTATCTTGTATGAGTACCTCTCTAAATACAAATACCTCTTTCAATGTTTTATCAAATTGAGATAACACTGAATAAATTGCAATAGTACCAATTTAAAATATATCTATATATATATATATATATATATATGACAGAGTGTAAGTACTTTGAGAGAAAAGTTGAATCTAAGAAGCATCAGTTGTGGTGTGCAAGAGAGATGATAGCGCTGGTATGGTCATGTGGTGAGAATGGATGAGGATAGCTGTGTGAAAATATGCCACACCCTAGCAGTGGAGGGAACCTGCAGAAGAGGTAGGCCCAGGAAGACCTGGGATGAGGTGGTGAGACATGACCTTCAAACATTGGGCCTCACCAAGGCAATGACTTGTGACCGAGACCTTTGGAAATATGCTGTGTGTGAGAAGACCTGGCAAGCCAAGTGAGACCAAAATCCAAGGCCTCTGCCAGGAGTGTAGCCAGCCCACTTATGCGTACCTTTCCTTCATTGGACACTAAACTCCACTTGCAAAGACCTGTTGAGGCAAGTGAAATTGTAATCAAACTAAATTTGTTGGAACACTAAACTTGGCTTGCGAAGACCTGTTGGGGCATGTGAAAGCGAAACCGTGATGGTACCTGTACTAGTGGAGCATTAAGAGCACCATCCGAGCGTGATCGTTGCTAGTGCAGCTGTCTGGCTTCCGTGCCAGTGGCACATAAATAGCACCATTTGAGTGTAATTGTTACTAACGCCGCCTTCCTGGCGCTTGTGCCGTTGGCACATGAAAAGACACTCGAGCGAGGTCGTTGCCAGTGCCGCCAGATTGGCTCCTGTGCAGGTGGCACATAAAATACACCATTTTGAGCGTGGCCGTTGCCAGTACTGCCTGACTGGCCTTCATGCTGGTGGCACGTAAAAGCACCCACTACACTCTCGGAATGGTTGGCATTAGGAAGGGCATCCAGCTGTAGAAACTCTGCCAAATCAGATCGGAGCCTGGTGCAGCCATCTGGTTCGCCAGTCCTCAGTCAAATCGTCCAACCCATGCTAGCATGGAAAGCAGACATTAAACGATGATGATGATATACACATACATGTAAATATACACACACACACACACACACACACACACACAGCTGTTACTTTTTTCAGTTTCTGTCTGCCAAATCCACTCAGAAGACTTTGATGAACCTGAGGCAATAGTGGAAGGTGCTGCAAAGTGGGACTGAAGCCAAGACCACATGGCTGGGAAGCTATCATCTTGCCACACACACACACACACACATTGTTTACGTATTGTGAGACTAATGACCTGATGCAGAACTCAATGTAGATATGCTTTGGAATAATAGCATTAGTCAAGTACAGAGCTGTAATAAGAAAAAAAGATGACAAAGGAATAAGTAATTACCTTATGAACTTTATTAGCCTACAGCTGTTTCTGCTATTAGATACAGTGGACTAATAGTTGAGTACTTAATTAACACCTTATAGCTTCATTGGAGCCTCAAACATGAAATGTAATTCATTATATACACTAGCAGAAATACCGCCCTTCGGGCAGTTTTCTGTTGGCCCTTTGATAATATTTTCACATTTGATTCCCATTTCTAATAATTTTTATATTTTACGTCTAATTATTTCTTTGTATAACAGTGCTCATTTGCTTAGTAAATATTACTTTCATTATTTTATCACAGTCATAATCTCTCTGTTTTAAACAAACATCATGGTAGTCCAACAACAGAGGTAGAAGCAGTTTTTCCCCTCAAAGCAACTTATAGATTTCAATTCAGCAGCCCATCTGTAAGCTTTGCTGTGTATGTGATATATATATATATATTTATTTATTTATGGGTTTCAGCCAAGTGGCTGCAGTCATGCTGGAGCACCACCGTATATATATATATATATATATATATATATATATATATATATGCAGGGCAGGGAATCGTCAATTAGTAATAAAATTAATAATCAACAATTTTGCCGGGTAGCTCAGTATGAAAAAACCTTCTTCGGTAAAAAACATTTATAATCATAAATATATAGGGATTGACAGTAACCTGCTTCTCCAACATACTGAGAATTCAGAAATAGCAGTCAAAGAACTACTGATTTCAAAACTACAAATTTTTACTTCAGATTGATAGCGATATTTTTGATACACACAGAACAAAAAACAGTAGAGAAGAGTAAAAAACACTTGCCTTTAGTTAATTTAGTACAATTGTTTCACAGTTAAGAGTAAAATACTCTATTCTGATCTTCAGCTAAATATTCTAATAAATTTGTCAATGTCTAAGTAACTCACGTTAATTTTGACCGAAGAAGGTTTTTTCATACTGAGCTACCCGGCAAAATTGTTGATTATTAATTTTATTACTAATTGACGATTCCCTGCCCTGCATATCTATATTTTAATAATAACTCTAAGGTGGATAGTTTAACCACAGGAATTCGTACGAGTCTCTTTCCTGTGCGGGACTATTTCTGATACACACTGAATTGAAATTCATTAGGGCGAGGGATTTTGAACTTACTGGCCGATAAATTTCTTAACGTCTTCCTCACGTGGTATTGATGTTCACATGGTCAAAATTAACGTGAGTTACTTAGACATTGACAAATTTATTAGAATATTTAGCTGAAGATCAGAATAGAGTATTTTACTCTTAACTGTGAAACAATTGTACTAAATTAACTAAAGGCAAGTGTTTTTTACTCTTCTCTACTGTCTTTTGTTCTGTGTGTATCAAAAATATCGCTATCAATCTGGAGTAATAATTTGTAGTTTTGAAATCAGTAGTTCGTTGACTGCTATTTCTGAATTCTCAGTATGTTGGAGAAGCAGGTTACTGTCAATCCCTATATATTTATGAGTATATATATATATATATATATATATAGAGAGAGAGAGAGAGAGAGAGAGAGAGTGAGAGATAGAGAGCATTGCAAACAATGAATGAAATAAACATGAAATGAAAATATTGTATAAATAAAAGGCATTACTACACATGCATACACCCCACCCCAACTTTGTTGCCTCATAACATCCAGAAAAATGGATACTTTTTAACAAAATTTTCTGCAAGTACCACTTAGATGTTGTGGCTTCAGAGTATATAGGGATTTATGGGAAAGAATTTTTGTGAGGGGGTGGAGAGAGGAGTTTCAGAAAATTCACACGATCTGACTTTTTTCCCTCATAACTTTCATGAAAATGGATATCTTTTAATGAAAATTTCAAACAGCATAGATTATGATTATAAAGAAATTTGTGGAGAAAATTTTTTTCAAGGATTTTCCCCATATTTTAAAACTACACTCTTCAAAATGATGGGGTTTGGTGGAGTGGCATCTTTGTATGAAAATTGTTTTGAAAACTCTTTTTTTTACACCCGCTCCCTCAACATCCCACTCTGGACCGATTTTGGCCAATCTTTTTTTGCACTTCAAAACCATGGGAAGAGCATTTTTGGTAACAAAAATTAATATTTTCAGAGGGAAAATATATTTATATGCATATATATATATATATATATATATATATATATATATGCATGTGAATTTGAGACAAGGTTAATGTGTGCATTTTGTAAATATATTTTATGTGTGTATATGCGCATTATATACATATATATACACACACACATGTATACATATATATACACACACACACATATATATGTACATATACTATACATATATATGTATGTATATATATTTATTTATTGTTTGCGGAGCTCCACACTCCACTCCCAGCCCCCACATCCCATCTTCCCCTCCAGTTCTACTTTATTCAATTTACAAAGATGTTCCAGATTCCACTTTCCTCTCAATATTATTTAATTGCCCTCCTACCTATTTTTAACGATATCATTAGTACAATTCTAATTAAGTCTACCATAATTCCCAAGTTGTATGTGTCTGACGAGTGTTACACTCTGAGGCCAAGTATTGAAATTGATACAATTAACAGTGTCAGAGAGATATTTGAATTGCCTAAAACCTGCAGAAACTCTAAACCCTTTCCCTGTCCAGTGTGTCATGTATGATACAAAGAACATATCTCTCACGTGTCATATCTGTTGCACAATCCTAATTCTTTTCTATGACCAGAATAATTTGGGATTTATGATAGGGGAGTTGTATATTACTCAAAATACATAAAACCAGTGCTTACTAAAAGACTGTTATTGATAACACCTAGGCAATGTTTCTTTTCCCCTCACCAAAGTGAATGGAGCTTTATCCAGAAGGAATTGGTATCATCAGATGGTATTTAATGGCTATCAGATGTGTTTCAACCCTGAACCGGAACACTCTCCCATTGCTGGGTCAATAGAGGTTCAGCCCTGAACCAGAACACTCTCCCATTGCTGGGTCAATAGAGGTGACTTTTTTTCAACTACCAGAGTAATTTGTGTCTTATGAAAGGAAAATCTATATTAATCAAAACAAGAAACCATGGCTTACTAAAAGACAACATCTAGAAAAAGGTGCTTCTTTTCCACTCACTAAAATGAATGAATCTTTGACCAGAAGGAACTGGTGTCAGACAGTATCCAACGGCCATCATGTGTGCTTCAGCCTTGAACCATAACACCTTCCTGTTGGTGAATGTTGTGGTGGAATCCAAACACACCTGTGAATGGATAAATGAATGGTTCTGAAATGTATAAATATGCATGCGTGCTGGAGATAACAGAACAGTGTTGTATGTGCAGCCATATATTATACAGAGAGTTGTAGAAGCTATTAAGAAGAGATTTTGTTGGATTACGTGTTGGTGATTTGAACAGTTGGTGAATGAAGATACAATAAATCCACAACTACATTGAAACATCATAACAGTAAGTCAGCAGAGGTGACCCTCTTTTTCAACCTGGGACTTCTGAAAGGAAAGCTTTGTATTACT
>NC_142952.1:24197830-24240330 GCF_046866305.1 Octopus bimaculoides
GGCTTTTGAATTGCACTATAATTCTATTAACAGTAGCAAGAGGAATTTGAAGATTTTCGGCAATTTTTTGCTGGCTAAGAATAGCCTCAAACTGCCCAACAATACAACCTCTTTGAAAATCTCAAAAGTTCAGTTGAATTTTTTGTGCGTGGCATGATTACTCTTCGCAAACGTTTAATATAATGGCACCTGGAATGAAAAAGAATAATTACATTGTAAATTCTACACTGCTGAAAACATATTAGGATGCTTAGATCAGAAATGTTGAAAATTAAAGGTGTCTATTTACTTCCTGCATGTCTGTATATACACCTTTAGGCACATGGCCTAGTGATTAGAGTGTTGCACTTGTGGTTACTAGATTGTGGGTTCAGTTTCCAGACTGGATGCACTGAATGCACTTGAGCAAAACACTTCATTTAGCATTGCTCCAGTCCACTCAGCTGGTAAAAATGAGTTGCACCTGTAATACAAAAGGGCCAACCTTGTCACATCCTGTGTTGTGCTGAATCTTGCGAAGAACTACGTTAAGGGTATGTGTGTCTGTGGAGTGCTCAACCACTTGAATGTTAATTTTGTGAGCATGCTGTTCCATTGATTGGATCAACTGTAACATTTGTCGTCATAACTGATGGAGCGCCAGTTTTATGTCTTTGTGTGTATATTTTTATGTATATGTATGCCTGTATGTGTGTGTATATATATATATATATATATATATATCCACTGTATTTATGTGTATGTGGAGGCACGTAGCTTAGTGGTTAGGGTGTCAGCATCATGATCGTAAGATTGTGGTTTCGATTCCTGGACCAGGCGACGCGTTGTGTTCTTGAGCAAAACACTTCATTTCACATTGCTCCAGTTCACTCAGCTGGCAAAAACGAATAACGCTGCGATGGACTGGCATCCTGTCCAGCTGGGGAACACATACGCCATTGAAACCGGGAAGCCGGGCCAATGAGCCTGGCTAGTCTTTAAAAGGACGCATTTATTATTTTATTTTTTATTTATGTGTATACATATGTGTGGTGTTTGATCGATTGTGTGTGTGTGTGTGTATGTGTAAATATGTTTTTGTGTATACGTGTGCATGTATTTGTGTGTATGCATATAAGTATATGTATGTTATTTTTGTCTGCACTTCTATGTGAAAGTTGATACATATAAATGCATGTGCACTTGGATATTCTGCAGGTCTTGTGTGTTTGTGATAGATCTGTATCTTACCTTGTCTTTGAGTGCTCAATTCCTGATGTGGTTGCAGGGGCACTGTTATGATTGATATATGCCATGCCTTGGCAGAGTCTATTCTTCTTTGGGTTGGATCATTGCTGATTTCTTCCAGAGAGAAAGAGAGAGACAGAGAGAAGAATTGCCTCCAGTTCAAAACAGGCTTTTCATCAACCCCCAAAAGGATAGAAGGCTAATTTGATCTCAACTGTCTTTGAACTAAGGATGCAGAAAGTCAGAACAAATACAGAAATACAAGCTATCCTATGCTCTAATGATTCAGTAAATTCACTGCCGTGTATCACTTATGTATCTCTCTCAGTTTATTTATGCATGGAAGCTTGCTATAAAAATGGGAATAAAATTTTGTGTGTTATTGAAAATGCATTGTGATAATACTATTGGTGTAATATGTATATATGTATATATATATATATATATACACTGAAAATTAGAAATAGCATAGAAATATGACTCTCAAAAACAGTAATACTCGCAAACTACAAAAGCAAAAAAGGAAAAAATAACGAATCTACCCAACCTTGATTAGTAGTTTTGGCTGCTATTTCTATTTTTTAGTGTGTGGTGAAGCAATACTTGCTGAACCTTAAATCTTAAATTGTGTTTATATATTTACCGATTATGGTTTTTAACATACCGAACTACTTGGTAAAAATATTACTAATTATCAATTAATTATTAATTTTTACCCTATGTCTGTATGAGTATATATATATATATATATATATATATATATATAGTTGTAGCACCAGAATGGTGTGTAAGCTTAACTGTTGGCCTCTGAAACCCACTGGTGTTTGGTATATAGAACTGTCAATTGACAACTCTTTTGCAAGCAGTCTGTTTGCAAGTCGTTACAGTGGAACTGAAAATATATTCTAAGAGTACTATTGGCACTCTCTCTCTCTCTCTCTTTATATATATATATATATATATATATATATAATAGATAGATAGATAGATAGATAGATATACACACACACACAAGTGGTTACCCTTTAACATTAACTTTAAATAGGGGGATCTGGGTGCCATTTACTTGGCACCAGCAAGGTCTCTTTTTGTATGGTTTTTATGGCTGGATACCGTTTCTAATGCCAATCACTTTATAGAGTGAACTGGCTGCATTTTATGTGGCACCAGCATTTGTAAGGTCATCACATAACTTGGAGGACAAAGATCCCTCATCTGAGAAGGAGAGTGGTATTGAAAGAGGTGACTTTGAGCCAGGTAATGTGAGGTTAAACTACGGTAGAGGGGCAGAAGCAGGTGTCAGGCACCTCATCCACTTTGTAAAGTGTTGATGTTAAGAGGGATATCTAGTTGTAAAAAGCAGAGAGGGAAGTTTGGCACAGTGTCCAGGCTTACTAGCTCATCTCAAACCATTCAACACTTACCAGCATAGAAGATGGAAGTAAAATTACAATAATACTCTGTGTGTGTGTGTGTGTGTGTGTGTGTGTGTGTGTGTGTGTGTGTGTGTGTGTGTTTCTCTGCATGCTGAATTACAGCATAAGCAACACACAACAAAAATTATATTCTAATTTCAGCTCTAAAAATTGGTTTGCTTATGAAACTAGATATCCATCAGGAATTATGGATGTACTTTCTGTTTTCTGTGTGGAGACATTTCAAATGAGATCAGAACTGATTCAATAATTAAATGATGCAGTGCTGGAGTTTGACACATATATAGTCTCTAGAGTTATCTTGCTTCATCTATCTCTTTGCTAAGTCAATTACTCCGAGAATATGTTTGCAATTCAGTTGTAAATTTTATACAAATTTTATGGTTCAATAATTACATTGGCAAGTGGAAATCTTAATTTTCATTTTAGTAGTTCATTGTCTGTGATCTTTTGTGAGTTAATACACAGAAAACTGCCCAGAGGTATAATTTGGAATTTTCCACATCTTACCAACTGACATATCGTGATATTCATATATATATATATATATATATATATATATATATATATATATATATATATATACATTATTTATATATATATATATATATATATATATATATATATATATATATATACATTATTTATATATATATATATATATATATATATATATATATACATTATTTATATATATATTATTTATATATATATATATATATATATATATATATATATATATATATTATTTATATTAATTATATTATTTATTTTATTATATATATACACACACACACACACACATACACAGAGTGAGAGAGAGTAATTTTGTTCCTCATTCTTTCTTTGCTTCTCTCTGAGGATGCTTCCTTCCATATTTAGCTGTGAAACTTGGTTGCTTGTAGAAATAGATGTTTGTTGGGGGTTATGAATGTAATTTCTGTGTGTGGATGTTTGGTGTGATATGACAAGAACAGCTTGAATGAATGAGTGCTGTAAGCACGAGAACTTAGATGCACATATACATATACATGATTGCTATATATATATATATATATATATATATATACATACACATACATACATACATCACATACATATTGTGTGCATGACACTGTATGTTAAACATAAACTAATATTTTCTAAATATGGCTTGAAAGTACTGGTGTTGATTTTGTCATTCACTTTATGATTCTCAATTCAACCATTTTACACAGTTACTGTAAGGCTTTGCCTAAGATAACCACACACACGCATGCACGTGCACACACACACACTATTGTTTAATCTTATGTCATGCCTGATAGAGCAGATCTATAATTTAAAGGCAGGGTGAAATTTGGTTGAATGAAACTGTAGAGAATCCTTTTATATATGTATGTATAGGTGTGTTTGTTCATGTCCCCTGACATAGAGGTTTGACAAATAGAGATTGATAAAATAACTCCCAGCCTTAGTAATAAGTGCTGGAATTAATACGATCAATGAAACCCTTGAACTTATCGCCTCCAGCTCCAGCATGGCCACAGTTCAATGACTGAAACCACGAAAAGAATATAAGAAAGGCCACAGCTTTACTTGAGACAAAAGAAGTCAATTGAATCAACCCCAACCCAAGTATATGACAGGTACTTATTGTTTGGTTCTGGTAGGATAACAGATAATATTGGTTTCAAGCTTTGGTGCTAGGCCAGCAAGTTTGAGAATGAATTAAGTTGATTACATTGGCACCAGTGGTCAACTGGTACTTATTTTATTGATCCTGAAGGATGAAAGCCCGAGTGGACTTCAGCAGAGTTTGAACTCAGAGTGTAAAGATGGACAAAATGCATTTTGTCCTGTGTGATAATGATTCTGCCAGCTCATCACCTTGGGATAACCAATAATGCTGACTGTAAAGTCAGTTTGGTTTTATGCTCTAATTCTATCATGGCACCTCTACCACACAACTATTATGGCTTCACTTCTGTGTATCCTCTCCTCGATTTCTGCCAATTATACCACTTATCATCTACCAATTCTACCACCCAGCATTCAGTGTTATCACTCAACTTCTGCCGGTTTTACCACTTCTGCTGTTTTACAATTCAGTTTCTGTGAGGTGGGGTACCCAAAAGTAAACGGGAGCATTCTCTGTGGGACATGCCCATTGTAGTTCAGGCTTCCACTGCTAGAAGCCACTTGATATGACCCTCAGGCATCATGTGCTACATCTTAGTTTTGCAGTGCTTTTCCCTGTTCATCGATTTTTGCGATGGCTGAAACGGAGGAACAGTGTGCTTCCATGAAATTCTGTTTTCTGCTGGGGCAAACGACAGTCAAAACAGTTGACATACTTCAAACAGCTTACATGGATGCTGCCATGAGTAAAACACAGGTTTATAAGTGGTTTTTCACACTTTAGGAATGGCCACTTGTCACTTGAAGACCAACCTTGTTTAGGGCAACTGTCGACCTCCTGAACGAATGGAAACATCATGAAAATTCATAAACTGATCCTGGAGGACCATCACCAAACAATTGACCAATTTGTTGATATGTCTGTTGTGTCCTGGAGCTCGAATTTTGAGCAAGGAATTGTGAATGAGAAAAGTTGCAGCAAAATTTGTGTCTCACTTGCACACGGAAGATCAAAAGCTGTCATAACTGAATGCTTGTCGTTAACTGAAAGAACTGTTGGAAGTTAATCCAGACCTTTCTTCGGAGGTCATCACTGGCGATGAAAGCTGGTACTTTGGAATTTGTATATGTGGAAGAGGTGAAGAAAACAATGATGGCAGCATTAAAAGGGATCACTTCGCAAGAGTTCCAGGACTGCTTCAAACAATGGAAAATGCATCTGGACCGATGCATTGCTTCAAATGGAGAATACTTTGAAGGTGATAAAAGTGTAAATATATAAAACTAAGTCAATAACATAATATCGCAAAATTCCAGTTTCTTTTGGGTACCCCTTCTTACCAATTCTGTTGCTTAATCACTAGCTTTATCACTGCAATTTTACCATGTAATTGCTACCACTTCTATCATTCAACTTCTATCTAGTCTACCATTCAAATCATTCCAGTTTACTGCTCAGCTTCTACTAATCCTATTGTTCATCCAATTTATAACTCGATTCTACTTCTGATTCTACCACTTAATTTCTACCAAATTCTATCACTCAAATTCTTCCTCTTGTATTCACATTATAACAATTTCACCACTCATTTTTTATGCATTCCACTACTCTAAATCTATCACTCACTTTCTATCAATCCTTCCATTCAACTTCTACCAATTTCACCATTCAAATTACACCAGTTTTAATACTCAACTCCTAATAGTTTTAACATCCAGGTTTTATTCTTCTTCTCAGCTTCTGAATCTATCACTCACTTTCTACCACTTCTACCAATTTTATCACTCAGCCTCTACCTTCTCTACCACCCATCTTCTATCATTCCTGTCATTCTATGCCCTATACCTTTCTAAAAAAGGAAAAGCTTCTTATTAGTTTTACCATATTTCTTAGTTCTACCATTGGTGGATTTATGAAGATATTTTAAAGAATTACAAGTCAAAAAATGAGTTAACCTTTTACCATTTATACTGAGCATATTTGGCCTAAATATTCTCCCTCTCTTATGTTCAAACTGGACAGATCTGGTCTCTTGCACATATCGTACTATGTCATTCTAAAAAATAGACAATCACGTCATTGAATTCTCAAAGCCACAAGATAATGCATAATTAATTCAAACCATTGTGAATAAATAAGCATTACATTTGACAGAGTAATCTGAATGTTAATGAGTTAAGGTTATGTTACAGTTTTCTTTCTATTTCTGCTGCTAGGTTCCAGAAAATGACTGAAAGAGAAAGACAGGAGATGAACTACGGATCGAGTTCTAAACTGGAAGCCACCTCTCATAAGATCAAAAAGACAGGTTCTGAAGACACATTCGGTAGACCAAGCAGTAAGTAAAACCTATTGGTTATTATGGCTTTAAAAAAAAACTTCCCTAAATTTTGGGGGTGAAATCTGCTCTTTACTATGCAGTTGTCTAGGAATAAAACATTCTGATGATGATCAGAGATCAAAACATTTGAAAAGTTATAAAGATGTAGTTCCATCCATCCATCCATCCATCCATCCATCCATTCGGCTTCTCTGCCTCCTACTCCTGGGAAGCCCATGGAGGGGGTAGAGGGAGTTCTCAGGCATTCTCTTCATGGGGTCCTATCAGAAGCAACCATTATTACTCTTTCCTTCTGGATTCCCAAGCATGACCAACTGAGAAAAAAGGCATGGCTCTGTGGTTAGAAGTTTGTTTCCCAACTACATGGTTCCAGGTTCAGTCCCACTGCATGACACATTGACCAAGTGTCTTCTACCACAGCCTTCTTGCCATGCAACCACGCCCGTGACTAATGTAGTCATTACAAAAAATATGTTGTCTCTGAGAGAAAAATAGTCTGAGAAGTGAAAGTCTTATTAACAATAACATATCTGAAACATTCAGAATTTTAATTAACTTCCTATAACGGAAGTAGTAGTAGTAGTAGTAGTAGTATGTGTAGCATGTGTAGCAGTGGTCTGATACCTGTGTTGCCTAGGAACAGCTTCATATCATTTCTGTATGCAGGCATCAGACTAAAGCTCACACTAATCCACTTAACAAGTAACTTGAGCGATTGAGTTTTTTTTCTTAGCTTCATTCAATACTGCCATTTGCTGCTACTACTACTACCACCACCACCACCATCACCACTACCACCTCCCCCTCCTCTTCCTCCACCACCACTTTTACTGACTGCCATCATCACTCTGCTCACTGCCATTAATTATACCACGGCTACCACCACCACCACCACCACGACCAATGCCACCAGGCACCAACACTACCAGGACCACCACCACTGGGAACTACTACTACCACCACCACTGGGAACTACTACTACCACCACCAACACATCAACTACTGCCACCAGCACCACTAAAGCAGGATTCACCACCACCACCACCATCACCACCACCGTCACCAACTACAACAACAACACCATCACACACTAAGCTCAACAACAACAACAACACCAAGCAAGTTGTTTCCTTTTATAGTTACATTTGTTTGCTTTTTACAGTAGCGAATGACAGCACCATGGGGGAAAAGGTGAGTGAGAAACGAAGTGGTGAATAATGTCACCTGGAGGTGTCAACTAAACAGCTGCAATCTCTCATTCCACACTCCCTCCTCCCTCTTCTTTTAACTTTTTATTTATTTACTTTTGTAAATTTCTCTCTTTCATTTCTTTGAGGATTATTTTGCATTTAGTGTTTTTTGTTGCTAATCATCATCATCATCATCACTGTTATTATCATTACTACCATCATTATTATTATCATCATCCTCCTTGTTGTTGTTGTTCTTCTTCCTCCTCCTCCTCCTTCTTCATATTCTTCATTCTTCTTCTTCTCCGCCTCCTCCTTCTTCTTCTTCTTCTTCTCCTCCTCCTTCATTCTTCTTCTTCTTCTTCTCCTCCTCCTTCTTCTTCTTCTTCTTCATTCTTCTTCTTCTTCTCCTCCTCCTCCTTCTTCTTCTCCATTCTCCTCCTCCTCCTTCTTCATTCTCCTCCTCCTCCTTCTCCATTCTTCTTGTTCTCATCATCATCATCATCATCACCATCATCCTCTGTTGTTATTTGCTCTGCCCCCCCCCCCCGCCACTCCCATTTGTTGCTCTAAGCGGATTGCATTTCTGGTTTAAGCCATAACAAGGCGTTAAGGCATTACTGACACAAAATGCAACAACTGCAACAACAACAGCAAGTGCAGTGGCAGGAGAGAATCTGAAACATAAACACAGCCTGAACAACAACAACAACAACACAAACAACGAATCTAAGATGCAAAGACAGATCCAAACGACATCAACAAGCTTCACCAACAAAGATGACAACAGTGGTGCTGGGGGTGGGGGGTGATGGTGATATGGGGGTGTAATGATTACAATGATGTTGGTGATTATAGAGATGATGATGATGATGATGATGAAGAAGATGATGTGATTACAATTATCGTAGTGAGTATGGTAATGATGTTGACAATGATGATGATGATAAAAGGTCATGACGACGATGATGATGATGTTGACAATGATGAAGATGGCAACAATGATTATGATAGTGATGGTGGTGATGACAATGACGATGCTGAATAAAGCTGATACTGGTGGGAGTGGTGATGATGATGTTGATGACGATAGTAATGGTGGTGATGATGATGTTGATGACGATAGTAATGGTGGTGGTGGTGGTGGTAGTAGGAGGATTGGTGATAGTGATGATGATGGTAATGAACAACAGGCGTAATAATAAATTAATAACAAATTAAAATTTGTTATAACACACCCACACACACATTCACCCAGACACACACAGCATACACACACACACACGTGCGTGCACACAATTCTACACGCATACAAACAGAGGTTAGAATTCAATTTAAATCTCTTCAGATTATGCATTAGCATGAAATTTGTTTTGTTTTTGTTAGCGTTTTGTATTGTATAGGGGAGCACGTGTGTATATGTATGTGTGTATATATATATATGTATGTGTATGGGTATATATATATATGTGTGTGTGTTTATATTTGTATGTATGTGTGCATATGTGTGTGTGTATATATATGTGTGTGTTTTATATATGTTTATGTATGTGTATTTCTGTGTGTATGTGTGTGTATAGGTGCAGATATGACTATGTGGCTAAGTCCACCTTGTAGCTATATGGTTTCAGATTCAGTTCCACTGTATGGCAATAACCTCAATGTATGTATACATACCTATATGCTGGCGTGTGTGTGTGTGTGTTGATATGCCACAGCGTCCCTTGTCGCCTCCAAAGTCAAATAGTCACAGAATGTTTTACATTCTGTAGCCAAATGCTCTTGTTAACTCTTACCGTTTCCAAGTCAGGTCATATTTCTTCTAATTCTTCAAACAATGAACGGCTCAATAGCAGGACATGTTTTCACAGAAGATGGCAAACAAACAACACCGTTTTTATGATGGTTACTTTTGTTTACGATTAGTGAGCACATATCAGGTCAGTGACACACAGACACACATTCAGAAGTGTGTGGCATGGCTATGTGATTAAAAAGCAAGCTTCTCAATCACATGGTTCAGTCCTACATTGTAGCAATTTGGGCATCTTGTACTGTAGCCCTAGGCTGACTAAAGCCTTGTGCTTGGATTTGGTACATGGAAACTGAAAGAAGCCCATTGTATATATTCTTTTATTCTTTTACTTATTTCAGTCATTTGACTGTGGCCATGCTAGAGCACTGCCCTTAGTTGAACAAACCAACCCTAGGACTTATTCTTTGTAAGCCTATTACTTATTCTATTGGCCTCTTTTTGCCAAACTGCTAAGTGACGGGGATGTAAACACACTAACATCTGTTGTCAAGTGATGGTGGGGGAACAAACACGGACAGAAATACATACATACATACATACATACATATATATATATATATATATATATATATATATATATATACACATGACGGGTTTCTTTCAGTTTCCGTCTACCAAATCCACTCACAAGTGGTTGGCCTGAGGCTATAGTAGAAGACACGCAGCAGGATTGAACCCGGAACCATGTGGTTGGGAAGCAAGCTTCTCACCACAGCCACTCCTCTCTCTCTCTATATATATATATGTGTGTGTGTGTGTGTATATATATATATATATATATATATATATACACAAACAATATATGAGTATATGCATATATATGTACGTGTATGTATATACGTTCATCTACATGTACATATAGATACATAACTGGGTACATGACTTGGCAAAAGAACATGGACAAAATGGTAAACAAAGTGCAACAAACAAGCAGGCCACATAGAAACATCCCCTTCATCAGCTGCCACCATTAAAACTCCGGCGTTTTGAAGAATTAAGGCAATACGCATCGTTAAAATGGTTCTTCCCACGAACACAAATTAAATTGTTTTCGTGGAGGGTAGTGGCGGACGGAAAACAAGACAGGAAAACAAAACGGTGAAATAAACAAACAAAAAGGCTGTACAGCCAGACGCGTAGTGTGTATGTATTGAACGCTGTGAAGCACGTACAGGAAGGGCAAAGAAGTACGTGCGAGCTTGGTGATTCCAAGAACGAAAAGAAATAGCAGCCGGACACACGTGACCAAGGCTGTGTGAGGAGAAAGAGTAGCAGAGGGAAAAGAAGGGGAGGAAGTAGAATAAAAGTGAGCAACGAGAGGTAGAGAGAGAGAAAGATAGATAGTAGTAGTGAGGGTGAGAGGCGAAGGACGAGTAACAAGAGATAGAGAGAGAGAGAGATAGTAGTGACAGGTAGAGGCGAAGAACAGTAGAGGGAAGAATGAAAGGGGGAGATAGAAATAGAGAGAGTCGCGTTAGAAAAATAGTTAAAACTTACTGTATAAAGGTAACGCGTGCGTTCTGTCGTGATACAAACAATATATGAGTATATGCATATATATGTACGTGTATGTATATACGTTCATCTACATGTACATATAGATACATAACTGGGTACATGACGTGGCAAAAGAACATGGACAAAATGGTAAACAAGGTGCAACAAACAAGCAGGCCACATAGAAATGTCCCCTTCATCAGCTGCCACCATTAAAACTCCGGCGTTTCGAAGAATTAAGGCAGTACGCATCGTTAAAATGGTTCTTCCCACGCGTTTGTGTGTATATATATATATATATATATACTTACAGATTGGTGACGCTGCGTTCGGTCATGTAAAAACAAATAGTAAATGAGTATATGCATATATGCGTACAGGTATGTGCATACCGACATCCACCTGTATGTATAGGTGCATATCTGGGTACAGGGCATTGCAAACAAAATGTACACGAGAAAACACACAAGCCACATAGAGAACATTCTCCTTCATCAGCTACCCCCGTTTTAACACCGGCGTTTCGAAGAGCTGGGTAGGACGCATCGTTAAAACGGCTCTTCCCATTGAAATTGAAAGCAGAACTACAGCAGAACTACAGGCACCACCAGAGAAATTGTAAAAGAAACCGTTTTTTCTTCTTTCTCCTCACCTTTTTGTCTTTCTTTTCCACTTTTTTTTGATAAAAACTCAGTGTGACTGAACTTTCAGTAATGTACATTTGTTATAGTTTTTGCCGTACATTTACGTTGATATCACTATTTATCTCTAGGAAAGTCATTGAAATTTCTGTGGACATTTGAACGTTTGATGGTTTAAACATGTTTGTCCAATTTTTACTTTGTAACTTTCAACTCTTCCGAAACCTCTTTCATATATATATGTGTGTGTGTGTGTGTGTGTGTGTGTGTGTGTGTGTAGCAGTGATCAAAAAATTGTCAAAACTAGTTTGGTGTGTGAATAAATCTATTCAAAAATGACTACATGTTTTTTAGATTCAGATGCATTTTCAAACCTCAAAACAAATCCTTCTGTGTGTGTGTGTGTGTGTGTGTGCATGTGTATAAGTATTACTAATGTCACATACTTGTATATAATATGTATATATCTATGTGTGTATGGCCTTTGTGTCTGTGTTTCTTCCCCATGACGGCTAGACAACCGGTGTTAGTGTGTTTATGTTCATGTTACTTAGTGGTTCAGCAAAAGAGATTGATAAAACAAGTACCTGGCTTAACAAAAAGAAAAATAGTACTTCGGTCAATTCATTCAATTAAAAATTCTTCAAGGCAGTGCCCCAGCATGGCTGCAGTCTAATGACTGAAACAAGTAAAAGACAAAAAATTAAATCAGAGACGAGTTGATGGTGATGACGATGACGATGATATGGTGGGTTTCTTCCAGTTTCCCCTTTACCAAATTTTACTTGCAGAGCATTTGGGGAGCTCATAACTATTAGTGAAGACACAAGCTAATCGTGTTCCATCGTAGGAATAATCACTGAACTGTGTGGTTCCAAAGCAAATTTATTAGCTACGTAGTGATGTTGTGATCTATTATCTTGTAGATTACAATCAAATGTTATTATTAAAAAAGATACAAGTAACTTCAAATGTATCAAGTCACTTAACCATCTTCTCTTTGGCAAACAAAATAATACTTTGTTTGATTCCAAAACTTGATATTAATCTAGTTTTAGAGAGGTGTATACATCAAATGCTCAAGTCACAAATTATTTATCATAGCTGACATCATGGGAAAAAAAAAAAGATATGTTTACTGCTAATAGTGTTTATGGTATCTGCAATTGTGTTGTATTGATGTGAGACAAGTGCATACATAAAAAGCAAAAATATTTTGAGATGGAATCATTGATGTTTGAGATGAGATGTTTTAGTAGAATTCTTGGCATTATCTAGAGCAAGTACTGGACCCACCAGCCAATCAGTCAGTTACTCATAGAAGAACTTAGTGCTTTGGCTGGGAAGGAAGAAAGACTTGCAGAAGCGACAAGAGGAAGTAACATATAAGATAGCTCTATTTCAAACGTTGGGCGATATGCCATGCTTGAGAAAACCTGTCTAACCAAGTGAAATCATAGTTGTTGCTGATGCCAGTGTCACTTAAAAGGCACTCTTTAAATGTTGACCCTCACGGAGGTAGTGATTAGGGACCAAGAACTTTGGTGATATACCGTGCTTGAAAAGACCCTTTAAGTTGCGATCATAGGTGTGGCCAATGCCAGCGTTACGTAACTGGCACCCATGCTAGTGACATGTAAAAAGCACCCACTATCCTCTTGGAGTGTTCGGTGTTAGGAAGGGCATCCAGCTGTAGAGACCATGCTCATTTAGATTGGAACCTTGTGCAGCTCCCCATCTTACCAGTTTTCAATCAAACAGTCCAACCCATGCCAGCATGGAAAACAGACTTAAAATGATGATGATGATGATGATGAATACATCAGTAAAATGCCAGAGTTATGGTTCTGAGTTCAGTCCCACTGCATGGCGCCTTGGGCAAGTGTCTTCTACTATAGCCTTAGGCTGACCAAAGTCTTATGAGTGGATTTGGTAGATGGAAACTAAAAGAAGCCTGTTGTATATACATATGTGTGTGTGTTCATGTTTGTCCCCTCCACCGTTGCTCAACAATCGGTGTTGGTGTGTTTAAGTCCCCGAAACTTAGCAGTTTCACAAAAGAAACCAATAGAAAAAGTACTAGGCTTACAAATAATAAGTCCTGGGGCTGATTTGTTCGACTGAGGCAGTGCTTCAGCATGGCCAGTCAAACGACTGAAACGACTAAAAGAATAAAAGTATAAACACACATGGTGGGGGTAGTGGTAGCAATGTTAGTTGTGGTGGTGGTAGTGACAGCAGTAGTAGTATTTGTAATGATGGTATGATAGCAGCAGTAAGGCAAGGTGCTGTTGCAGCTTGTGGAAATGTTGTGAGGAGAGAAAAGAACAGAGAATCGAAGAAAGAGAGGGGAGAAAGAAAGAAAGAAAGAAAGAAAGAAAGAAAGAAAGAAAGAAAGAAAGAAAGAAAGAAAGGGTGGAAGCTGGGAAGATGGATGTAGGCAGATAGGTAGAGAGGTAGTGAGGAGGGCTGACATGAAATTGTTAATTAACAATTAACTGCTGCAAGAAATGCATAATTAATGTATGATTAAGTGACATGCTTCATAAACAGAATTGCCAATAGCATTGGCATTGTAGACAAGGTCCTGGGTCTGTGATGTGACCAGGGGTTTGGCATGATGTCAGACAATGGGTGTGGCACTGTGCCATGTTTTGTTATTCTGTTCTTTACCAAGAAGACAACACACTGCCCAGTCCAGGAATCGAACTCACTATCTGATGATTGTGAACCTGGCACTCTAACCACTGGGCCATGTGCCTTTGTAGAAATGAGTTGCAACATCTCTAGTGCTAAGCTGTATCAGTCTTTGCCTTACCGTTGGATAACATCGGTGACATGGAGAAGGGGAGGCTGGTAGGCATGGGCAATTGCTGGTCTTTCACAAAAACAACTTTGTCCGGACTTGTGTCTGGGAGGGTAACTTTTTAGGTGCAATCCCATGGTCATTCATGACCAAGGGTCTTTACTTATTTATCAAATCCATAGGTACTGAGTTCAAAATCCACTGCAGGTATCTGGTTTTTCTCGTGCCTAGCTGTATTTAAGAAGACCCATCCTCCACAGTAGAAGTAGAAGCACCAACAAAATTCTTAAGAGTATATAGAGTGACCCCCAATCCAAATTCAAATTCGGGAAAATCACCTGCCGAGTTGATGTTGTGTAAAGAATAAAATCGCTTTTTGATAAGTTATTGCCAGAGAAAAAAGGATGTAAAGGAAATATGAAAGATATGACGAAATATTTTGAAGTAGGAGTAAAGTGCATTTTAAAACCTACAAAAAAATGGTAAAGAAGGCTGGGAGGATGACCTTGTAACCAAAAAAACTAGGAAGTATGATGTATCTAATTAAAGGATCATGTTGGGAACATGAGACACATAAATCAGCTAAAAAGGAGACATACCAAAGAACAGAGAGAAATTCCTATGGAAGTATTTTTTTAATGTATTTGATGTCCCAACACCGAAAGTAATGCAGTCCCATAGAACCAGCATGAAAAAAACGGAAGCAGACCGGACACCTTGAGATAAGGCCCAAGTGAAAAAGATACTAAAAAGTTATAATAAAATTTCTTTATTCCTTTGAAACTCAAAATCTCAAAAGGTGAGATGTTGTATGAGAGTACGACACTCTCAGATGAGAATAGACGAGACCGCTATATATAAATAGTAGCGGTCGGATGTAGTCAGTAGTTTGTAGTTTGGTCTTTGAAGTCCAGGTAACAGTTTACAGTTCGAGTTAGTGTGTTGGAAATATTGATTGTTGGTTCGTTACATCTTTGTTATTGTCACTGTTTCTATTTTGTATTGTTATAACACTGTTACAGTATATTCTATATCTATTGTTGATGATATCAACCATACTGCGATATTGGAAGTGTAAGGATATAACAAGCACCCAGCACACTCAGTAAACTGGTTGGCAGAGACCAGACCAAATCAGACTGGAACTTGGTGCAGCACTCCTGCTTGTCAACTCTGGTCAAACTGTCCAACCCATGCCAGCATGGAAAACAGACGTTAAAGGATGATGATGATGGATCAGGTGTTGAATCATGATGATTCAAAATGATGATGAATCATGTTTAATACACATACACTGTGTGGCATTGAACATAGCTCCAGACGGACTACTGTGAGCATAGCTCCAGGCTGACCAAAGCCTTGTGAATGAATTTGGTAGATAGAAACTGAAAGAAACCCACTGGATATATGTATATATATATATATATATATATATATATATATATATATATATATATATATATATATATATATGCACACTAACATCATACAGTGAGAATGAGTGCTAAACACCTCATTGGTGTTGGGCACATGGAACGTTGGTACTTGTCTCCATCTTGGTTTTCACTCAAGATGGAGATAAATACCAATGTCCCATGTGGCAGGCTTGATAATTGCTGAGACTCCTCCTGGCATGAAACCAATGGTAGCTTTGTTAATCCATAAATAAAGTATCCACATCAAGAATCTTGCACACCAAATACACATACGGAAATGTTTTAGTTTTATTTAATTTCTTTTTATCTTTCTTGCTTTATTTTGTGGGGTTTTTTTCCATTAGCTGATACCCCGAACTTCCTTGCAATGTGGACCAACTGCTTGAATTCAACACAGTCCAAAATGCATGAGGAATTTGTTGGTCGAGTGGAACACGAAGGCAGTGGACCAGCAGAACTTTATCCGCACCTCAAAGAAGAAAATGTTGGGTAATTATTTTCACTTCTTTTATTACTTTTTTCTCGGATTTCATTTGCAGTTTCTTGTTGTTTCTATTTCTCACTTTCTTCATGTGTGTGTGTGTGAGAAGGTGTGTGGCTTAGTGGTTAGGGTATTTGGCTCACGATCGTAAGGTCGTGAGTTCAATTCCTGGTGACACATTATGTCCTTGAGCATAAAATGCATACATGCTTCAGGAAAGGAGAAATCTGTATAAATATTTTTATTCAGTATTATTGCAATTTGATAAAACATCGAAAGTGGTATTTATATTTATAGAAATAGTAATACAAGTTAAATATTTATACAGAATTTTCCTTTCCTGAAGTGTGTATACATTTTTGGGCGGACTGTGTGTGTGTGTATATATATATATATCTTTCTGTGTTCCTTTCTGTTGAAGAGCATAGGCTTGAAACGTTAAAGACGTTCTCTATTCCCGAGCATTATACTATATATCTATATATATATATATATCCATTGGCTGCAGTGGACATACCTTCATTAATATGTCAAGCTACAAGAAAAGTTCACAAATGTTTAAATTCCAGAAGCAGAGAGGAGGACAGAACAAAACAAAACAAAAAGAAAAAATGAGAACAGCCAAAAAAAAAAAACCAAAACAAAAAACCTGTTGGTGGGAATTATTAATTGATGAAAACCTTAACGACTGACTATTTAATATTTAAAAATGACAGAAGCCATAAATGGGAAACAAAGAATTAATGTGTTTATGTTAAAACTTAACCAAGTCTGTAGAAATAATGACATTACTAGACTTTTGGTATCATTCGGTGTGGATGATCACAATATCAAGTATTTTAATTGTTAATAATAAAAGACATTTAAGGGATGCTACAATAACATAATGTCAGTTTTATCAGGAATCAATCTTTTATATTTGATATTTTAATATTTTATTTTTATGAATTTGTATAAATTTTTTTTTTCAAAATACAAATTATTATTCTTATGTATTTGTTTGTATTTAAGCAACTTTTATTCCTCTTTTATTCCTGTTTGTCTCTAATGTTTTAAATTTATCAATGGAAATAATTGGATTGTGTTTACGTTTATGTTTCTTTGTTGTTGTTTGTGTTGTTTTTGTTTTGTTTCTTCTCCCTGGTTGTTGTTCATCAATTGTGATTTAATCATAGATAGAGACACTCTGAGGTTTCATTACTTCTTATTAACTTCTGGGGCTAGACACTTGCTGATTTATTCATCTCTGTCTCTCTCTCTCTCTCTCTCTCTGACGCATACACACACACACACATACACACACATGCATCTCCCTATCTCCACATTCCTGCTTTCTCTTTCTGTCTCCCACCCACTCTGTTTTTCTCTTTCTGTGGGCGTATGTGATACATAGAATATTATTATGCTAAAGTATGTGTGTATGTATGCGTATGTGTGCATACATTTATATAAGATATCTATTGCAGTTAAAATGTGTGTGTGCATATATGTGAGGTATGTATTATTATTTAATGTGTTTTAAGGTGGCGCCACCTGTCACAATTGTTAGCATGTTGGAGAAAATACTTAGCGGCATTTTGCCTGTCTTTGTGTTCTGAGTTCAAATTCTGTCAAGGTTGACTTTGCCTTTCATCCTCCTGATAAAATAAATACCAGTTAAATACTGGGGTTGGTTTAATTGACTTAATCCCTCCCCCAAGATTGCTGACCTTGTGCCAAAATTTTAAACCTTGAACCATTATTATTATTTTTATTATTATTATTATTATTATTATTATAGTGGCGAGCTGGCAGAACTGTTCTGAGTTCAAATTCTGCCAAGGTTGACTTTGCGTTTCATCCTTTCAGGGTTGATGAATTAAGCATCAGTCAAGTACAGGGGTTGGTGTGATTGACTATCCCCCACCCTCAATTTCCAAGCCTTGTACTTATTCTAGAAAGGATTATTATTATTATTATTACTATTATTATTATTATTATTATTATTATCATTATTTTTTTTTTTTTTTTTTTTATTATTATTATTATTAATATTATTATTATTATTTACTTTTAATGTGCATGTTTGTTGCAATTACTTTCTGAGACACACCCAGTGCCTTAGGGTAGGTGAAAGTTAATAAATGTTACAGTGTAACTGAAAGGTTGGGGAGGGAAAGTGGAAAAGCAGTAGTGAAATACCTCCATATAATACAACACAAACATTTAAACTGATAGGGTTTTTCTAAGGATGTAGCAGTACTTGTCAGCACATTCTTTTGGATTTCTTTGAGCCATGGCTCTCCTGGGATGTTGTCTAGATGTTTCTGACATCTCTTTTTTTTTATCATACCTAGGGCACCTACATTTACAGGAGCAGATTTTGTTTTAAGATGCTACATCATTTGGATTTCAGTTT
Source organism: Octopus bimaculoides (assembly GCF_046866305.1). NCBI lineage: Eukaryota > Metazoa > Mollusca > Cephalopoda > Octopoda > Octopodidae > Octopus > Octopus bimaculoides. Next base: position 24,216,721 of record NC_142952.1, read on the forward strand.
ACAGGTCCTTATATTTACTAAGTTTGTCAAATTCCCTTACAGATATATTTTTATTAATTACATCTATTAGTTTCCTTGTCTTTAATAATTATGTCTGGTTGATTAGCCTGGATCGTCCTGTCAATGTTGACTAGAAAATCCCAGAGTATGGTGAGATTTTTACCTTCAACAACTGGCTCAAGATGATGTTCATACTAGTTAGTAAGAGTGGCAATTTTGTAGTGTTTATATATTTCCCAATGTAAATACTGTCCTTATCGTTATCATTTTATTGTTATTTAAGATGTTGCACAACTGTGGTGGTGTAGTGCGCAGACCCCTACAAGGCTGAAGCTCTCCAACTTCAAGACACCTCCTTCTATTGCCTTCTGCCCTTGAACCCCATGCCTAGCCACCAACATACTGTCCTCCACGATCCATGACCTCATCCCCCCCTTCTGTCTCTCTCCCACTGCCTCCAATCTCATTGTCTGCACTCCTCGCACCCCTAGCATTTATTTCCTTCCCAAAATCCACAAGCCCAACAACCCTGGCCACCCCAACGTCTCTGCCTCTAACAGCCCCACGGAACTGATCTCGAAATACCTTCACCTTATCCTTGCTCCTCTAATGACTCCTCTTCTTCCTGGCCCCTCTAAACTTCTCTTCACTCTTGATATCAAGAGTCTATAAACGGTGATCCCACACAACGGACTTCTTGCCCTCAAACACTTCCTAGACCTTTGACCCAACCCCCAACTTGACACGGCCACACTTCTTTGTCTGGCCAAACTTGTTCTCTCCCTCAACTGCTTCTCGTTCACGAGGGAGTTTTACCAGCAGATCTTGGGAGTGGCCATGGGAACAAGAATGGCTCCCAACTGTGCAAACCTGTTCATTAGCTACATTGAAGCCCAAATATTTTCAAGATTCACTGATCCCATTCCCGAACTATGTGGTCATTATATTGATGACTGTATCGGTGCGACCTCGCTCTCCCGCGAACAATAGACTCCTTCCTCTCTTTTGTCAAATCTTTCCATTCTGCCCTCGAATTCTCCTGCACTATTTCCAACATTTCCATCGCCTTTCTTGACATTTCGGCCAACATACACAACTCTGCTCTCACTACCTCCATCCACTACAAACACACCAACTCACACTTATACCTCAACTTCTCCTCCTCCCAACCTAAACACGCAAAGCTCTCCATCCCCTATTCCCAATTCCTCCGTCTACGCAGGCTCTGCAGTGACAGCCATGACTTTGAGACTCAGTCTCAACTTATGGCTCGCCACTTCATCCTTCCTGGATATCCTCTCGACACTATCCACACATCCCTTGCCAGAGCACGTTCCATGGACCGTGCCTCTGCTCTCTCTCCTTGCACCCGCCCTGCCGTTGCCCGTTTCCCATTTCCCTTCACCTACCACCCCTCCACCCTACCCCAATGCACCGTTCTTTGAGCCTTCTGACGACTCCAGTCCAAACCCCTCCACTTCACACATCTTCTCCAACCTACCTCTTCCCTCTTTCAAATGAGCCCACAACCTACGTGACCTCCAGGTCCACAGTTTCTACCCTAACCCCACCTCCCAACTTGGCTCGCTCCCCTGCCCCCACCCACACTGCCGATCTTGCACCTACCTCTCCAACTCCACCATCCTTACTGGCACCCATCATCATCCCTATCATATCACTGACTCTTGTCAAAGTCACCAGCCCCTACCCACATACACACACACTTACACACTCTCACATACACACACGCACGCGTGCCTTTGTTTTGGGATCACCAGTACTTTATTATCTCCCCTTCTTCCTAGCTCTCCTGTCCAACTACCTTTGTCCAACTACGCTAAATCCAAAAGTTTTTTTTATTCTCTCTCCGTTTATTTCCTCATATTCCTTTCTGGTGAAGAGTGTAGGCTCGAAACGTAAAAGACTTCCTCACCTTCCCAAGCGTAAATCTAATACACCTTCTTGTTTTTCATACACCTGTCTTCATCGTTTGTTTTTCTGTAAATTTCAACTACATACACACACACACACACACACACACACACAGATGTGTGTGTTGAGAGAGGGAGTGAGTTGCACTCTTTTATTCATTTACTTGTTTCAGTCATTTGACTGTGGCCATGCTGGAGCACCGCCTTTAGTCGAAAAAATTGTTCCCAGGACTTGTTCTTTGTAAGCCCAGTACTTATTCTATTGGTCTCTTTTGTTGAGCCGCTAGGTTACAGGGACGTAAACACATATACATATACATAGCACTGGTAGCAGCTTGTTGTATCTGGAGTAACTGTTTGGCTTCATTACATTCCAAATACTATTGTCATCTGTTACAAGATGAGAACGGAAGGTAGCCTCTATAATTTGCTGTAACAGAAATACTACATTAGTATATTGTTGTTGTTCTTGTTGTTGTTGATTGCTGGTGGTGGTGGTGACCATGATCATGATCATGATGACCATATTGCTCTTTGTCTGTTGTTTGTAGTTTGTTCTTGGGTTATGTAAGATCTGTTAATTAAGACAACTGTGAGGTCGTTAATGTGTGAGTTGCAACAACTGTTTGGTAGGGAGCTTGTACATCTGTGTGTGTGGGTGTGTGTGCACACACACACACGGACACACACACACACACACACAGACACACATATATATATATAGGTGTATGCATGTAGATATATGAATGCATGCACACACACACACATATATATATGCACACACATACATATGTACTTATACAGGTATATATATAAAGATATATACACATACATGTGTATTTGTACATGTATATATATATACGTGTGTGTATGTGTGTTGCGTTCTCTGTGTATATATACTCATGAACATACACTCCCTATTATGTGTGTTTGTGTACATGTATGTGTATGCATGCATGTATGCACGCACACAAATATAAAGAGAAAGTTACTGACTATATATATATGTATATATATATATACACATATATATATATGCATTCAAATAAGCATATGTGTGTGTATGTGTGTGTGTTTCATACGTGGTATACGTTTCTAAAATAGTAGGTAAATACTATATTGGAAGTGAAAAATGAAACAACTGCAAACAACGAAATGAAAAATTGTTTTGTTAACAGTATCCATGTTCATTCCAATTGTAAAACAGGTTTACATTATGCTATAAAGATAGAATTGTGCACATCACCTTGTTGCTTATTTTTATTTATATATATATATATATATATATATATATATATAAATATAAACAATATATGAGTATATGTACATGTATGTACATACCTTCATCTACATGTACATATAGATACATATCTGGGTACATGACGTTGCAAAAAAACATGAACAAAATGATAAACAAGGTACAAAAAACAAGCAGGCCACATAGAAATCATATCCTTCATCAGCTGCCACCATTAAAACATATATATATATATATATATATATATATATAATTTGCTATAAGAATTACTTAATACAGTTTTTGAAATGTACAGGTGATTTTAAAAAAAGAATATTTAAAAAAACAATGTTATGAAATCTATTATGAGGATGTTACTAACCTTTTTTGGGGGGAAGGTGTTTTTGTGGTGTGTGAGCGCTTTCGTTTAACCTCTTGCGAGATAGAAATTGATGGTTTTAGTATGTTTTTAAGTAAATTTACTTTGTATTCACCACTGTGCAAGAGTGAGATATAAACACGGTTATCAACAAAGTATTGGGTTGCCCGGAAAGTTTGTGGCGATTTTTAAAGGAAAGAAAAAGGTCAATAAATACTTGCCATTACATTTTTAATCAACCAAATATGAACCATTGTGTTGCACAATGCATCTTTATCTTTCCTTTAACTTGAAAATACCCTCTTCCCAGAATTGAGGTGGTTTCATGGCAAATAAGTCGAAAGGTAACCTACTATAAATCGGCACGAATTTTCTGGACAAGCCAATATAACAATGATAAAAGACGAAGTTTATCAACAATTAACCCTTTGGCATTCAGATTTCTCTGCCAAATGTAAAGCTATTTCTTTACATTGTTTTCAATCTATCATACATTGTCTCTTAGCTTCAAGATTTTGATGGCATGATTGTTTTTTGGGGTTTTTGTAATGACATTGTAGCGTAAGAGTAAGGGGCTGTATCAGGCCTTTTAGAACATAAAGCTGGTAGAATATTTTGACCAGATATAACCAGTTTAACCCTTTAGCATTCACATTATCCTGTCAAATGTAAGGCGGTGAGCTGGCCGAAATGTTAGCATGCCAGGTGAAATGCTTAGTAGTATATTGCTTGTCGCTACATTCTGAGTTCAAATTCCACTACAGTCGACTTTTCCTTTCATACTTTCGGGGTCGATAAATTAAGTACCAGTCAAGTAAGTACGTTCCCCATTCCCCAAAATTTCAGGCCTTTTGCCTATAATAGAAAGGATTATTCTGTCAAATGTAATGCTTATTTATTGTCATTGTTTTCAATTAATCATGCATTATCACGTTGTTGTTTGTTGTTTGTTCCTTCTCAAGCCATGCCTGGCTCATAAGGACCGGTTTCCCAGTTTCATTGGCGTATAGGTTCCCCACCTGGATGGGACATCAGTCTGCCGCAGGTGAGCTGCTAGATGCAGGAGGAGGAAAGAGTGAGAGAAAGTTGTGGTGAAAGAGTCAGTAGAAGTTCGCCATTATTCTCTGCCGGGGCTGCCACGGAGCTTAGGTATTGCGCTCATAAACACACACATCGGCCAGTCTGAGATTTGAACCTGCAATCCCTCAACCGCAAGTCTGCTGTTCTAACCACTAAGCCACTGCATTATCTCATAGCTTCAAAATGTGTGTGTGTGTGTGTATAATTGTCTATGTACTATGCTGAATACACGGAGTGTTCGTCTGGTATGTTGAGTTCTGTTTATTTTGATGTGTCTTGACCATACGTGTACTGATGAGTAAAAGATGCAGATTACTGTGTTGATTACGAAATCATGATTTACCGTTAAGTTATAAGTTTTTAGCAGGTTAGCTTTGAGAATTGCACTCCCTCGCGTTCGGTAAAATGTGTTTCTTATGGTAGTTTGACTTTTAGAGTCCCTCTTAGTGTCAGGCATTCTTGTATAGTAATGCCTTTATATAATTTGATAAATATATTTATAGAGAATAAATGATGGATTTTTCCCTTATGAAGTTATTTCATGCTAACTACTTGATAAATTCTTACAAAGACTTTATCCTATTATTGAATTATATATATATATATATATATATATATATATATTGTGTGTGTGTGTGTGTATATCTGTGTTTGTCCTCCCATCCACCCACCCACCGACCCACCGCTTGACAACTGGTGTTGGTGTGTTTACGTCCTTGTAACTTAGTGGTTCGGTAAAACAGACCAGTAGAATAAGTACTGGGCTTAAATAAGTCCTAGGGTTGATTTGTTCGACTAAAACCCTTCAAGGTGGTGCCCCAGCATGGCTGCAGTCAATTCCCTGAAGCAAGATAAGAGATATCATAACCTGTAATACTGCAGTAGTAACCCCACCACTTTACTGGGTGTAGTCTAGACAATGATACTCTACGTGGTGCTCTATCCCCCCCCCCACCGTCAGTAACAGTCATACACCTAACTACACAGAAGAAATACTATATCATCATCATCATCATCAACATCATTTAATGTTCTTCCATGCTGGCTTTGCTTGAACAATTTGCACAGGGATGGCACCAAAGCACTGCACCAAACTCCGGTGTCTGCTTTGGTGTGATTTCTTTGACTCCAGGACTTTTTCTTTGTAAGTCTGGTACTTATTCTGACGGACTCTTTTACCAAACTGCTAAGTTACGGAGACATAAAGACACCAACACCAGTTGTCAAGCAGTGGGTGGGGAGCAAACACACAAAGACACAAACACAAACATATATACTTGTGTGGAATAAAATAAATGTGTTATATATATATATATGTGTGTGTGTGTGTATGTATATATATATATATATATATATATATATATATATATATATATATATATATATATATATATATATAAAAAAAGTGAAAGAAGCCTATTATATATATATATATATATATATATATATATATATATATATATATAAAAAAAGTGAAAGAAGCCTATTATATATATATATATATATATATATATATATATATACAATAGGCTTCTTTCACTTTTTTTTTACAAAATCCACTCACAAGACTTTTGTTGGTTTGAGGCCTACTAAAAAGCACTTGCCCAGAGTGTCATGTAATGAGATTGAGCCCAGAACCATATGGTTGCGAAGCGAGCTTCTTACCACACAGGCATGCCTGCACCTTATATAGAGAAAATTATGATAAACGATGATGATGATGATGATGACAACAGTTTATATTATTTTTTACCATTGTGCTTACATGAAGCATTTAATCTCTGTAACTTAATGCAAGAAAGCTTTCCGCTGATGTGCTGTTGTGGTTGAAAACCCAATTGAACTTGGAACATCTGCTGCAGAGAATGCAAATAACCACAATGGTGAAACAGACGTAGGGAACAAATAATATAAACTGCATCTTGTGTATATAAAGTCACTTGCCGAAGGTGCTGTGTAGTGGGACTGAAACCTGATATTATATGGTCGGAAAGCAAGCATCTCAATTGCTCAGTTATTCCCCTGCTTATAGTGATGCCAAACACACGTGCGTGCACACAAATACATACACATACATTAGTGTTTATATGTTTGTATGATTTAGATGTGTGCTGACTGCATTCTGACTGATCTACCAAAGGCACACAACAAAATGCTTAATAGTTAGCTAGATGTTTAAGATGGGTTAGTGCTGTGTCACATTACTTTACCTGATGAATGTGGAACAGATGGTATGTCTGTTTTTATAGATGTAAGAAAGAGAACTCACTACATAGTGTAGAGCAAATATATATATATAGCTTTATTGGTGTAGACTGTCACAGAAGTGACTTGAGTTTTGTCTCAAAGCATCACCCTCTATATGACTTGTGTTGTGTTGTGCATGTGTCTAACTGAACTTCCTCTTTCTTGTTCTTCCTCTCCTTCCTCTCCACCTTCACCTTTCTCTCTCCTCTTGCTCCTCCTTTCTCTTTCCTTTCCTCCTCTTCTTCTTCTTCCTCTTCCATCTCCTCTACCTTTCTCCTCCTCCATCTCTTCTTCCTCCTCCTCCTCTTCCTCCTCCTCCTCCTCCTCTTCCTCCTCCTCCTCCTCTTCCTCCTCCTCCTCCTCCTCCTCCTCTTCCTCCTCCTCCTCCTCTTCCTCCTCCTCCTCTTCCTCCTCCTCTTCCTTCTCTGCCTCCTCCCACCACCACTATCACTACAACTACCACCACCACCACCACCACCACCACCACCACCACTACTACTACTACTACTACTACTACTACTACTACTAGGAAGCCTCTTAATAATGTTTGATTGCCTTCCTAGAGATGGTAGCGAAAGCTTCCTCCATATTCTTACTCTTCTTGTAAACTACATCATGCAAAAAAAAAACACAACAAATATCCGTTACATAATGTTGCGCTGTTGGCACTGTGCCTCGGGGAAGAGACAGCACAGTCATGGCTGGCTGGATAATTGGCTGACATGCCCATTAATCATGAGTTTTTGCTTGATCAGAGCCGACTTGACTTGAGGCTAAATAACAACAACAGAAACGACATCAGTGCTCCCACCACGGCCACCATCATCATCATCAACAACAACAATTTTGGTCTTTTCTGCAATTATCATTTATTAAACAAAAATGTGTTTTGTTGTTGTTGTTTTGGTTTCTTTTGGGGTTTGTTTGTTTGTTTTTTTTGCTGCTTTTTTTCCCCATATTTTTCTTTTTTTAATAAAATTCTATGTGGAATTTCTTGTGTTGCCAATATTTCTTATCGCACATCATATTTATTTCTTTATTTATTTCTTGTACCACTGCAGGGAATCCGTAGATAACACATCGCCGAAGAACTCAACAAATAAACTCTAGATGTCATCGTTGTCGTTGTCAATGCAGGAAGAGGAGGAGGAGGAAGAAGAAGAAGATTAAACTTAGTAATGATTTCACTGATATGCAGCACTGGAAACTGTGACGATATCAATGATGATGGTGGTGGTGGTGTTGCTGGTAACGGTGGTGCTGTAACTTGAGAAATGTTTTTAATCATTTTTTTTTTACTTATTATCATTATTATTATTATCATTATCATTATTATTATTATTATTATTATCATTATCATTATTATTATTATTATTATTATCATTATTATTATTATTATTATTATTATTATCATTATTACTATTATTATTATTCTCATCAATAAATCTTATCGGAAATATTCAATATGCTTCTGTTTTTTATTTTATTGCATTTGTTTTTTCTTTCATTTTTTGTTTTACTCTTGTTGAAAAATTTCTTATTATTATTATTGTCATCATCATCATCATAATCATCATTATTGTTGTTGTTGTTGTTGTTGTTGTTGTTGTAATGGCTTGGCAGAAGCAGTAGGACATTGAACAAAATGCCTTGCAATATTATACATTCTGAACTCTACATTCTGAGTTCGTATCACAATGATACATACCGCAGAAAGACAGAAAGTCGCTGAAGAGGTCACAGGATGTGTAACGAACGAACTTTGACAAAGAAACTAAAATAATAATAACAAGAGCACTCAGAGAGCCTAAAACCTCCGCCAAGGCAACATCAACATCCTCTCAATAATTAGCCAGAGAGGATTTTTAAAATGAGAATATCTGAAATAAACGCGACTGCTCTCACAAACGCGAATTCGATAAATGAACCGACCGCTCTCAAAAATTAAGTTTAAAAAAAAACATGAAAATATTCCAGAATCCTTGTCCCGTACCGGATTGATCCCAAACTCTAATCAGTTCGTGCCAGTTACGAGACCAAACATCCCTGAAAGTTTCATCCAAATCCATCCAGTGGTTCTTGAGATATCTTGTCCACGGACAAACGGACAAACAAACACGACTGAAAACAATACCTTCGCTAAGGTATTAAATCGGTAATAAATCGGAAGTGAAGACCAAATATGTAGTGCGTATGTTTAATTGGCAAAATATGACCATCCCCAAGTATAACTATATATATATATATATATATATATATATAATGGATAATGGTAGCCTACTGGTAAAGCACGGTCACTTTCACAGTGTTCGTTTTGTGGCAAATGAAAGATGGAAGATGGAATATACGAGAATTTATTAATCACGACAATTGTTTTGACACATCTAGCATTGATCCCTCATGGGTATGATACTTAACTGGTTCGGGAGCATCTAACTGTGCAGATGTGTCTCTTTGGGTGATAAATAGACATAACTCGTTAAAATAACAGTTCCGCAATGTATCTTCTCATTTCGTGTAAAGGAAAGCAGCAAATTAAAGGAAATGGCTTCATTTATATAGAAGATCAAAAATGAAATAACAGATACAAAAAAGTATTATATCTATTTCGTGCCGGGACAAATCAGAATTTCCATGCTATAAATCAGGGCTTTATTGAGCACGATTGGGTTAATAGTGGCGTAATAACTCTCTAATTGCTATTCTTGCTAATTTCTAGAAGCTTAAACCATCCAACCACCTCTTGGGTATCTGACCAGAGGGATAATCTAATTTTAGACTTCAGGGCGAGTAGTACTCTATCAATTATTTTCTTACTAATAATCCCTATATCGGGTTTAGAATGACAAATAAATCTAACAGAGGGGTCAATAAGAAAATTAGGTTTTGGTCCTTAAATATAATCCGAGGTTTTCTAGGAACGTATGGCTCGGTTCTATCAACTATAGCTAAATCTCTAACGGTTTGTATCCTTGTATTGTTAATTTTTTAATGTGTCGTTACTCGTATGTCTATATCTGGTGAGTAATTCTTTCCTTATCATAGACTTATATAAGTTATTAACAATGTAAATGTTACTTGTTTTATCCGCTGGTACAAGTATCCCGGGAGCTTTCTTGAAGTCATCAAGTAATTTTCTGATTTTCTGCTGATGTATATTGTCCCTTCTAGGGTACTTCCCAAACTTCACCTTCTTATCCATACTGTATAATTATTCCTCTTCAAATTTGGTTAGGTGTTGGTTAGTCGGTGGGCTCCTCCTAGATTTGAATACTTTTCTTAGTAGGTCGCCACATTCAGGTTTGTCATTTGATTTAACTTTTCTGTCAAAGAAGCAAGCTTTCCACTGGATTCTTCGTATGAATTAAATATGATAAATTCTCATGCAGAGAAGAATCAAAATGCCCATCGATGAACCTCTGTATGATGTCCTCTTAGATACACTATGTTTCAAAAACCAAAAATGACAAATTGGTTAGAGCTCCAAAATTTTAGATCATAGGTTTGCTTGCCCAGGGCTGACCTGGGGCTAATCGCAATAACATATATGTCAACGAATAACATACTAAAGTACTTGTTCTTACATGAACATTTGCCCTACAGGTTCTACTCCTAACCCCAGTTAAGTTACCCCACAATCCCGATCTGGAGCTCCCAACTACCAGCTGTTATTACTTGTGTTTAATTCAGTTCAACACCAAACCATGTTCCACCAACCAACACACACACACATAATAATAATAATAAAAAACGGAGAAAAGCACAATAAGAGAAAAAAAACAAAAACAACGAAAGGATGTGGTATATGCAAAGTATTAATAAGACGCTCAGGGGAGGAAAGAAAGGGTGTTTTACGTTTCGAGCAAAGCACCTCTTCAGAAACAGGAAACAGATGAAAGTCCAAGAGTAAAGGAAGGCGGAGGAAAAAATCGCCCACAATCCACGAGAGAGAGTATAAAAGGGATCAATTTTCCTGGTGGATACCATATTATCTCACAAAATGGTATCAATGCCGGTTATCCACAACGGTCCATTTACATAGTACTCAAGCTTGAAATAGATACCGGTACTGATAAACCTCACTCGGAACAAGTAAGTCAGTGTTATATATGGTGTAGAAAACGTTTGAATAAAAAAGTTTTGGAGTGAATTAATCTCCACTCTCCTCTTCGTTATCAATTATATATATATATACTTACATGACGGACTTCTTTCAGTTTCCGTCTACCAAAATTCACTCACAAAGCTATGGTTGGCTCCGGGCTGTAGCAGAAGAAATTGCCCAATATAGCATGCCATGGGACTGGCCCCAAGACAACATTGAGAAGCATACAGTCACACCTGTGCCTGCTCAGGAAAACTATAACGGTAATAATAATTTTTGAGTGAGAGTCATCACAACTAGGTGAACGATGTGGTCATCAGAGCTGACCCTGGCTGTTTACATTTCATTAACAACTACTGAAGGATGTTTAGAGAAGTTAGTGCTCCAGTATGACCTCAACTCTAGAGCTGAAACTAGTAAAAAGTAAAAAGTAAAAGGATAAAGCATAAAACATGAAAAGGGAAGAAAAAACAAGAGAAAATATTTTGAATATAAAATATGGACAAATATTTATTAGCGACAGAATATTGACTCTGTGTTTGTGTCTCTATGTCTATATGTATATATATGTCTGCATGTATGTATGTATGTGTATAAAAATGTGTGTGTTTGTGTGCTAATCACTGTGTGGTATTTAATAGAGATCTTAATGAATGGAACTACTTCCGGCCTGTGTCACTAGATGCATTTTGATGACATTCAGACGACATCAACAACTTCCTGTTTATGAGCAAAAGTTTTGGTAGGAATATGTGCATTTTCAGTGATAACCGTTAATGGAATGGGTTAATAAGTTTCTTGTTTTTCTTTTTGACAAGGTTAGCACGTAAACATTTTCGTTCCATTCGAAAATATGTATATAACGCATGTGTGTGTGTGTGTGTATGTGAGTGTATATATATATATATATATATATATATATATATATATATATATATAATGGAAAAATTGTACAAAATGTATAAATAGATGATGAGTAAAGCACCGGCAGAGTTTCGATTACCTGTTGTTATCCGTAGATTTACTGCAGGTACTTCGTAATGGCGGTTGGGGTAATAGTATTAATAAAATAGGAGATGAAATGCATAATAGATTTTATTGCGTACAACACATGTTTCGACACATTCTGGGTCTCTTCATGTAAATCAATAAAATGTCTCACTCGAAATTGATTGACATATAGCAGTACATAAGCCGATTCAAGAAATCTCCAGTGAGACATTTTATTGGTGTACCTGAAGAGATCCCAAACAGGTCAAAACATGTGTTGTACCCAATAAAGTCTATTACACATCTTATCTCCTATTTTATTAATACTATGATGCAGCACGGAATTTTGTCAGTGAACAGGTTACGGTTTCAAAGCGACGAAAATATTTTGACAAATTAAATTTGCATGTTGAAGTGAATCTAACGGTTTTTGTGTGTTTCTTAAATGGCTTATAAACACTTTCCACGCTACAATTGTTCTTGTTTCAGCACACGATCTCAGATCAAGTCACTTGCTATGCAAGTACATCTCCATAATATATATATATACATACATATGTCTGTATATAAGTATATATATACTCTTTTAATCTTTTACTTGTTTCAGTCATTTGACTGCGGCCGTGCTGGAGCACCGATTTTAGTCGAATGAATCGACCACAGGATTTATTCTTTGTAAGCCTAGTCTTATTCTATCGGTCTCTTTTACCGAGCCGCTAAGTTACAGGGTCACACCAACATCAGTTGGTAGGGGTGGGGGACAAACACAGACACACAAATATACATATATATATATATATATATACGTCTACCAAATCCACTCACAAGGCTTTGGTCAGCCCGAGTCTATAGTAGAAGACACTTGCCCAAGGTGTCGTGCAATGAAACTGAACTCGGTACCATGTAGTTGGGAAGCAAGCTGTTACCACACAGACAAGCCAGCACCTGAATAATGAATTATTTTACATTTCTGCACCAACATGCATGCTACGCATTGTACAACAGAATTGTACGGTAACAAGTCATTTCAAATATAGAAGGCGAGCTCTTCAGATCACCAGAACATATTAGTTACACTAATGCTTTTATGTATGCAAATATGTTCGTTTGTATATATGCGTGCGTGTGTGTATATGTCTGTCAGTTTAGGAGCAAACATAGCTGTGTGTTAAGAAGTTTGTTTTCCAATCACATGGTCTTGGTTTCAGTCCCGCCGCGCGTCACTTGGGGTAATTTTAATCCCGGGCCTTGTGAGTGGATTTGGTTGGTAGAAACTGTGCACACCCATCTTATAGACACACACTCACGTAGATACACGCGCGCGCGCGCGCACACACACACACACCGAGAAGAAAACTTGCGGAATAGACGTTATTTTAACGCGAAACATCTTGTAATCACTCGAAGAAACACATCTACACCGACGGATACTCCTAAACCAGTTATTCAGTATCCTACCCGTGAGGGATCGAAGCTAGATAGGTCGAAACAATTGTAGTGATGAATAAAGATACTCGTATCTTCCATCGTCCGTCTCTTATTAATATTTATTCACACACACACATATATCATCTTTTATCTATTACTTGTTTAAGTCATTAGACTGCGGCCATGCAGGGCACTGTCTCGGAGAATTTTATCCGAAAGAATCGTACTTTTTTTTAAAGCCTGGTACTTATTGTATCCGTCCTTTTTTTTGCTGAACTGCCAAGTTACATACATATTAATTAAAATCGGCAAAAGCGAAATTCAAACCGATCGTTTCAGTAAACGAGAATTTGTTTTATTCTATACTACATATATAGATATCTAACAAATACAATATATGTAATAAAATAATATTCCTATATGTAATAAAATAAAACTATTATTATCATTATTGTTCGTTCACCTCATCAGGCATCATTATTGAAACAACTGACTAAAAAAAGTAAATATACAATGGTATATAGTGTTATAGCACTTCATAGGCTTGTTGACTCCATTCAGACAAAATATACATAATCCCTTATGAGCGAACTTCTAGGTATTTTAAATATCAAAAGGATATATGTTAACTGGCGATGAGAACGAAAAATAAAAAATGATTCAGCCAGATCTTTTCAAAGTTCAAAGCAAATACTAATTTTTTTATGATGCATCAAATTAGCGTCTTTAAATGATAAAGAGTAAATTGTCTTTAAGTTTTTATTGTAAGCACAATCTCTGGAGTTATATATAAATATACATACTTGTTTTCGTGTATATGCATAAATGCATTCTTACATTCTCCACAAACACATATCATGTTGTCTTCAATGTCGTCGATACAGTAATTTATAAATAAATATATATATACAATTGTTGCGCGAATATTCAGCAATCACGCGATGTGAATATTACCCACGTCATCAATAATATCTGACCAACAGCGACGATCTTGTCTTTTGGCGCCCTTCCTTCTGAGCCTGTCAACAAAAATAAATTCGACACAGCGTGATTATTTGACAGAGAGCTCTGGACTGCAGCAGAGAGAGAGAGCATTGACAAGCACTATTGGAGCTGATCGACAGAGACGGCGGACTTCAGCTGACAATAGAAAGGCAATGAACAGTCGGAGAATGAATGATGATATTAGAAGTCAGTGGCTGGCAAGCATCTAACAACACTTTTATCTGTTGTTACAACTGCACCAAGAACAATAGCATTCAAAACTCAGCCGTCTTTTCTTAAAACTCTCTCACATACACAAATTAATTACTACAACAACAACTACTACTACGTTTATTCTATATGTGTATCTCTTTGTGTCTGTGTTTGTCCCTCCTCCACCGTTTGACAACCGGTGTTGGTCTGTTTACGTACCGTTACTTTAGTAGTTCGGCAAAACAGATCGATAAAATAAGTACCAAGCTGAAGAAAGTACTGGGGTTGATTCATTCGACTAAAAGCTCTTCAAGGCGGTGCCCCAGCATGGCCACAGTTTAATGACTGAAACAAAATAAAAAATATAGGAATATATATATGTTCTTTTACATTAGACTGCAGCCATGCTGGAGCACCGCCTTTTAGCCGAATGAATCGAACCAAGTATATTGTATATAGGAAAACACAAACGAGAAGACAGGATATGGTATGTCCGGCTGTGGTCGACCAGTCCGATGCGTGCTCGGAAGACCATGCTGCAGGTTGGGCATTGTTGGTGTGCTGGGACTGAAGGCGAGGTCAGCTCTGGACTTGCGCCCATGCGATTTTGTTCTGCCCGTAGCCATGACTACATGTTAACATACATAGACAAAAATACACAGTTACCTCATTCATACTTGTGTTCAAATATGTATGTACATATATACAATATACTTGGGTCGATTCATTCGGCTAAAAGGCGGTGCTCCTGCATGGCTGCAGTCTAATGTAAAGGAATATATATATATTCCTATATTTTTTCTTATTTTGTTTCAGTCATTAGACTGCGGCTATGCTGGGGCACCGCCTTGAAGAGCTTTTAGTCGAAAGAATCTACCCCAGTACTTTCTTCAGCTTGGTACTTATTCTATCGATCTGTTTTACCGAACTGCTAAAGTAACGGTACGCAAACAGACCAACACCGGTTGTCAAACGGTGGAGGAGGGACAAACAGACACAAAGAGATACACACACACACACATATATATATATATATATATATATATATATATATATATATATATATATATATATATATATATATACACATACATACATATATATTTGTGTGTGTGTGTGTGTGTACGACAAGCTTCTTTTAGTCTACTAAATCCACTCACAAGGTTTGGTCGGCTCGACGCTATAGTAGGAGATACTTGCCCAAGGTGTCATGCAGCGGGACTGAACCCCGGAACCATGTGACTAGAAAGTAAGCTTACCAGACAGTTACACCCACGCCTTTATGTATGTATATATGTATATATATATATATATATATATATATATATATATATATATATATATATACAGAAATAAGAGGAATGACCAGCAAAAGATTAATATCAATTTCTACCCTCATTAATAAATTTTATATATATATATGTAAAAACATTTCAAACTGCGTACGTGGCGAGCCATCTTAGTAACGCATGTGTTAACCGTAAGACATTTTAACCGAATTCGGTTAAAATGTCTGGTTCCTATGTATTTCCCTGAAGAGAAGATTACATCTTTATCAACACTACCTATTCCTTTGGATGGAACCATTTGTAATCTTCGAAACATATGTTAGAAATAATAGAATTCATTTAACATATGCGTATTACTCCATTTATTAAATTGTTATATATATATATATATATATATATATATATATATATATATATATATATATATATATTTATGTGTAGTGAAACTACCTACCGCCATTAGATACAAAACTGCTATCGCCATTCTTCTCATTTAAATATAAACAAACGCGGACGTAGCGGAAAACATCAACCTTGTCATCACGTGACTGATCATTATTCGAATCGGCAACTTCTTCGAACCGTTCCCGCCAGAACGCAAACTGACCAATCACAGCCCTTAATAAGGTCACGTGATAGTGTTTTCCTACTACCGTCTTGGAGCCCCCTTAACGCCTTAAATAGATCAACTCATACCCAGCAAATTCGTCTCGGTTCAGTTTCTCTTTGAGATCTGTTCCGTGTACCACACGACAGCAGCAGCAGCGGCAGCCAGCGACCACTTCAACAGCTTCGTCCAGCCAACGATGACCACCGCCGTCGCCACATCAGCAACAAGAGTTTATGACTACTATCCAGCATCATCGTCATGACCAACACGATTACTACCAAGCAGCCTTTTCACCACCAGCGTCTACACGACTTACTATGTACACCAATCCAAACCACCGCGGCACATCTCTCTCTTCGATTCTGTTAGGTGACTCAGCTTCACCACGGTAAATAAACAGACAAGAAATCTCAGCCAGCGACGAACATCTGTATAACAAGAATCACGGCCCGGCATCGATGCCACGACATCACAACTAGTGATCAGCTCTGCCACACTCAGCCTCAACTCCCTTTCACATACAGAACTTTTCCTATAGTGTACTATAAGAACTGGTATAATTGTTCACGTGTTACTGACTCTTTCTATTTGCTGTAATAACTCACATACATGTATCACTCACATACATACTTTTCTTTGTACGACGGCCTGTCTTTGATTATGTTCTTATATGTCGCATTCACACTCTCACACAGACATACATTCTAATGCTATAATAAATATCTCTGTTACTCATCTTATACGGTTGCCTTCTATAGTCTTCATTACTGGTATTTACGAATTCACTAATGTTATCGAAGTATAACATTATTTTGTATATCATCATTGATATATATTATTTTGTGTTCGACCGTGTGACACGTTTAAATAAAAGGAGTCCTCTGTTTTTCCATTCGTCACCATTTCTCCTTTTCGAGTTCGCACGGTCGTTTCTTACATATATATATATATATATATATATATATATATATATATATATATATATATATATATATATATATATATATATATATATTATTTTGTTTAAAAGAGTTCCAACACTGTCCGTTTTTTATGTTTTATTTATATTCCTGCAGAACTAATGTGGGGTATAGAATATGGAATATACAATATATAATATAATATACAATATTTAATATAAAATAAAATAAAATAAAAATGGATGGCACCATGAAATAAAGTATTGAATGTAGATGAAATATTGAGTATTCAATATAAAGGATCAAATATATAAATATATAAATATAAATATATATATATAAAGGCGACTCGAGTTTCAGGGCTATTTCCCTTCGTCATGGCCGGTATGACAGACTTTAACGACAGTCTGTTAAAGTCTGTCATACCGGCCATGACGAAGGGAAATAGCCCTGAAACTCGAGTCGCCTTTATATATTTATATTTATATATTTGATCCTTTATATTGAACACTCAATATTTCATCTACATTCAATACTTTCTTTCATGGTGCCATCCATTTTTATTTTATTTTATTTTATATTGTATATCATATTATATATTGTATATTCCATATTCTACACCCCACATTGGTTCTGCAGGAATATAAATAAAACATAAAAAACAGACAGTGTTGGAACTCTTTTAAGCAAAATAATATATTCCTCTATACACAATCATACAAAAAACCCACCTTTTTTGTATTTATTTTTACTCGCATATATATATATATATATATATATATATATATATATATATATATATATATATAGAGAGAGAGAGAGAGAGAGAGAGAGAGAGAGAGATATCATTTAATAAACTGAGGATATAAACCTGGGTTAGTATAAGTTTCATGTTCGGATAGTACAGTAGTCAGAGGAGCTTGTGTAGCGTTCCGTGTACCATTCTGCAATCACCCAACTACAAAACAGAATAGTACACGACACACTAGACATGACCATCTGACTGCTGTATTATCGGAGCAGGAAACTTATAAACCTATAACGTGTTTATAAATGAGAATAGTATGTGTATATATATATATCGATATATGTGTGATAAATGTGCTAAGACTACCCATAAAATGATAAAACAAATCAATGTATAAGTGTATGTATACATGTTTTATTTTTTATTTGTTTCAGTCGACTGCATTCGTATGTATGAGTGTGTGTGAGGGAAAGAGGGAGAGATTGTGATGAAGGGTGTATTTATATTTAAAAATATATTTAAGTTCTAGTTAATTCTCTGTGCATTTTCAACTTCATTTCCTCTATACTTCCACTTGTTTGGTTCAGTAGCGACTTATATATACATATAGGTTTGCATCAGGAGAAAATAGAACACAAAATATGAATATATATATATATATATATATATATATATATATATATATATATATATATATATATATATATATATATATATATATATATATATATATATATTGATATTTAACAGAAACAACTGAGTGATTCAAGGTCCGAGAATTTCGTACGTTTGATACGTGCCTAACTTAGACTATATATATTTATGTATATATATATATATATATATATATATATATATATATACACACATACAGACGCACATACATATACACGCAAAAGGTTTCCACACAGTTGCCGTCTCCCAAATTCACTCCCAAGGCATTTGTCTGTCAGTAGTAGAAGACACTTACGCAAGGTGCCGAGCTCTCAGATTGAACCCGATACTACGTGTTTGCAAAGCGAGCTTCTTAACGACATAGCCATGCCTGCGTCTGTAATGTTAATTATTCTGCAGAATGTGGTCAGCGTTTCATTAGTAGCTGTTGATATATTTATCGATATCGTTGACTTGTCGATATTGTTGATAAATGGAAATTTGCAGAATGATGAATCAACGACAGTAAAACCCAAATTTTATCGCGACCATGTTCGGTATATTCAATAAATATTCGTTGGAATGATCCAGATGTTTCTTTGTCACTTTTTATCTTCTTTAATCAGATACATTAGCAGCTAATTGACGTAATGGGTATGGTTTGACTATCGTATGCATATGGGACCGTATTTTCGTCCAGTAGCTGTATCTAAGACTCGTTTGTTTCATTTAAGCCATCAAAATCCATTATAAGCACAGGCCTTGACTGTATGGTAAGAAGCTTGTTCCCTACCACATGGCTCTAGGTTCAATCCCACCGCATGACACCTTGGACAAGTGGCTTCTATAGCTTCGGGCTGTCCAACGACGGATTTCTTTCAGTTACCCGTCTACCAAATCCATTCACAAGGCCTTGGACAACCCAAAGCTATAGAAGCCACTTGTCCACACATACACACATACACACGCACACACACAGACACATATATGTGTGTGTGTGTGTGTGTGTGTTGTGTATGTATGTGTGTGTATGTGTGTATTTGTATCTGTGTTTGATAATCGGTGTTGGTGTGTTTATGTCCCAGTAACTTAAGGATTTCGCAAAGACATCGATAAAATAGTTACCAGGCTTTAAACAAATGTACTGGGGACGATTCGTTCGACTAAAAATTCCTCAAGGCAGTGCTCCAGCATGGCCGCAGTCTAATGATTAAAACAAATAAAAGATAAAAGATCCTTCTACCCACACCCATTATTCTTGGGAAGGCCCGGGGGGTCCTGGGAGTCCCCAGGCACCTCCTCCATAGGATCCTATCAGAAGCAACTCTCATTTCACATTCCGGATGGATTCCCAAGTGTGACCAACTGAGATTATGGATATGATCCAACCATCTCATTCTTGGTCAACCACAAGGTCCCCTGCCAGTTGGCTTGACCTGAAGAATCCATCATGCGATCCTCTCCTGCGACATTCGAATCACATGTCCGTAGTATCAGAGCAAAAATCTTTCCACTGCAAATAAGTAGCTGCTGGACCTGGAGAGACAACCTGTTCTCTGAGCTACGCATCCTTTTGAATAGCGTTATTCCAGAAATCCTTTCGAGAACCCTATTTCGGCCGCTTGTATTCGGGATCATATTCTTTCGGTGATTACCCAACTTTCAGGATCGTGGGTGAAGATAGACACAGGAACCGAACTGAAGATAATAATTCTGGCTTTTTTTCACCAACCTCTGCTTTTCTGGGGATCGAAAACTGTAGGAGGCACATGACTGTAATATTTCCGAAATAATTACTTTCAAAATATTGGACTTCAAGATTAATATATTCCCGCGATAATGACATCCTGTTTTATCTAATATTCTCTTGGAGATTCGTCTTCAATGTTTAGGTTTTTAAATCAACCATTATCGATGAATTGTTTAATTCAAATAATATCGATATCAGACTTCATGGCTGATTCAATTTCTGTTGTGGTAACCAGCATTCTATTAAGATATCCATCAATAATTTGATACATTTAGAATCCAGATAGAACACAGTTTTTATGACTTCCATCCAACCCGTCATCAGGTCACATTGACAGTCTTTATGACGCAAAAGCATTTCCATGTTTGTAGCTTCATGTCGGACTTTATACTACGGTGGCAAACTGACAAAGTCGTTACGGCGCCGGACGAAATCCTTAGCGGCACATCTTCCGGTTCTTTACGTTCTGAGTTCAAATTCCGCATAAGTCGACTTTGTTTTTCATGCTTTAGGAGTCACTAAAATACGTAGCAGTCGAGCACTTCCCTAAAAATTGCTGGCCTTGTGCCGAAATTCGAAAGAATATCGAACAGTATAAAATTTTCTGACGTTATAAATGTTGAAAGGTAAATAGCTTGTGATCGATGGTTAATTCAAAATGTCGTTCATTGAGGAATTGATTAAACAGAGAATCTAATAGATAATCCCTTCGCTGTTGACGTGCATTCAATATTTTTGATGCGTGATCCTATGGACTTTAGCTCCATGTTGTATCACAACCACTCTAACGCCGATTGGCAACACATCTACTGCCAAAATAAGTGGCAAATTTTCATTGTAATCTGTAAGCACTGTGGCTTTAATCACTTCTGAATGGTTCGTCCATGTTTGCTGTAAGTTTTGTCATGGTTTTATTGAACGTATAAAATTCAGCTTTGGAAATACCAATATTTCATTTACATTTTGGCGAATCGCTAATTTTTAAACGACATCGTTATTTTCCTAGGATACTCTTTTGTCGGATGGACCAATAATATAATCAAAACAATCGACTTCATTATGAAAAAATTTGCATTTTCTTTATGACATTTTAAACAATTATTTTTATTAATTAAATAATATTTTAAAATTATTTAGTTGTTGTTCATCCGACGTCTCGGTAAGAATGATATTGTTGAGATGTCATTCTCAACGTTTGGCTCCAGATACATTGCGCGATGTTCTCTTCTAGATAACGTTTATCAGACAAGACACTGATTTATAACAAATATATATATATATATATATATATATATATATATATATATATATATATATATATATATATATATGGGAGAATATACAAATAATAACAACAGACGAGGACAGGTGGTGTAAATAACAAAAGTATATATTAGTATGACGCTCGGGAATACGGAAAGTCTTTGACGTTTCGAGCTACGCTCTTCAACAGAAAGAATACGGAGACAAGGAGAAAAACACGGAGAAAAAAATTGAATAGTGTTCAGTCAACGGTCAATATCAATATATTATAAAATTAACTACCAACAAAAATAATTGGTAAGCTAACTCAAAAAATCATCACCAAAATAGCAGAAAAAACGACTGTGAAGGTATGTAGACTCCTGAAGAATCGATCCTTTTGGTTATAATAATAATAAGAAGAAAAGAGTTACGACGCAAAAAACATATACATTAAATTAATAATGTTTTATGATAAGTAGCATTCTTTTTGAAAACTTTTCGTTATTTTAATAACTATAAGGTTTTCGCAATGAACGGATTGTATTTTTAACCTGAGTGTGTTTTTTCTGGTGTTATATTTGTTTTTCCTGAAGATGTGTAAAGGAATTTTGATTTATTAAGTCTCTTAATGAATATTTTCTTTGTGCAGAAATATATATTGTGCAGAAATATATACATTTAATGTATATGTTTTTTGCGTCGTAACTCTTTTCTTATTATATATATATATATATATATATATATATATATATATGTACACGTACACATAATACATACATATATACATACATACATACATACATACATACACACGCATACACACACACACACTCACACACATACATATATAAGTTGAAAATTAAAATTTGAAATTTAAGATTTACGTGTTCTGTATGTCTGTAGTACATTATTTACTTTATTTACATTAAACGGATATTTGTCCTTATCTTGTTTGTTGTTAACGTAACATTTCGGCTGATATACCCTCCAGCCTTCATCAGGTGTCTTGGGGAAGTCTCGAACCCGGGTTCTTATTCCTAAGGTATTTTTCGATGTTATTATTATTATTATTATCATTAATAATAATAATAATAATAATAATAATAATAATAATAATAATAATAATAATAATAATAATAATAATAATAATTATTATTATTATTATTATTATTATTATTATCATTGAGCGTGGGCATATGGCATAACATAGTGGTTAAGAGCGTGGGCTACTAACCCTAAGATTCCAAGTTCGATTCCAAGCAGTGACAAATAAAAATAATAATAATGATAATAATAATAATAATAATAATAATAATAATAATAATAATAATAATAATAATAATAATAATAATGATAATAATAATGGTTTCTTAAACATTCTCTAGAACAACACTGTACAAATCCAAATATATGGTACCCTAGGCATAACACCTACATGAACTTCTAACATATTGTCTCTTGAGGTCTCTGGGTGAGACTTGGATCCAACTTGTACAAATGCAAAGCAAAAATCAAACATAAAATAATAACAATAGCAACAGCAACAGTAACAACAACAACAACAATGACAACAACAATAATATTATTATTATTATTGTTATTATTATTGTTGTTGTTGTTGTTGTTGTTGTTGTTGTTGTTGTTGTTATTGTTATTGTTATTATAACAATAATAATAATAATAATAATAATAGTAGTAGTAGTAGTAGTAGTAGTAGTAGTAGTAATAATAATAATAATAAATAATAATTAATAATAAAATAATAATTAATAATAAACAATAATTAATAATATTAATAAT
>NC_142952.1:24245330-24246829 GCF_046866305.1 Octopus bimaculoides
AATAATAATAATAATTATTATTAATAATAATAATAATTATTATTAATAATAATAATAAAAATAAATGATAATTAATAATTAATAAATAATAAATAATAAATAATAATTCATAATGTATAATGATTAATAATAACAATAATTAATAATAATGATAATAATAATAATAATAATAATAATAATAATAATAATAATAATAATAATAATAATAATGATCAATAATAATAATAATTAATAATAATAATAAATAAAATTAATAACAATTAATAATAATAATAATTAATAATAATAATAATTAGAAAAGTAGTAAATTTAAAATAATAATAATTAATAATAATAATTATAATTAATAATACTAATAATTAATAATAATAATTATAATTAATAATAATAATAATTAATAATAATAATAATAATAATAATAATAATAATAATAATGATAATAATAATAATAATAATTAATAATAATGATAATAATAATAATTTATAAAAATAATAATAATAATTAATAATAATAATAATAATAATAATTAATAATAATTAATAATAATGATAATTAATAATAATAATCATTAATAATATTGATAATAAATAATAATGATAATTAATAATAATAATCATTAATAATAATAATAAATAACAAAAAATAATTATGATAATAATAATTATTATTATTATTAATTATTATCATTATTATTAATTATTATTATTATTATTATTATTATTATTATTATTATTATTATTATTATTATTATTATTATTATTATTATTATTATTATTATTATTATTATTATTATTAAAATTAATAATTATTCTTATTATTATTACAATTAATAATAATAATAATTATTATTATTACAATTAATAATTATTATTATTAATTATCATTATTATTAATTATTATTTGTATTAATTATTAATTGTTAATATTATTAATTATTATTATTATTAATTATAAATTATTTTTTATTATTAATTATTAATTTTTATCATTATAAATTATTATTCTTATTAATTATTATTATTATTAATTAATATTATTATTATTAATTAATATTATTAATTATTAATTATTATTATCAATTATTAATTATTATTATTATTAACTATTTTATTATTAATTATTATTATTATTAACTATTTTTATTATTAATTATTATTATTATTAATTATTATTATTATTATTATTAATTATTGTTATTATTAATAATTATTATTATTATTAATTATTATTATTTTTAATTATTAATTATTAATTATTATTGTTAATTATTATTCTTATTAATTATTATTATTAATTATTATTCTTATTTATTGTTATTATTAATTATTATTCTTATTTATTGTTATTATAATTATTATTCTTATTTATTATTATTATTATTACTTATTATTATTATTATTAATTATTGTTATTATTAATAATTATTATTATTATTAATTATTATTATTTTTAATTATTAATTATTAATTATTATTGTTAATTATTATTCTTATTAATT
>NC_142952.1:24247329-24249829 GCF_046866305.1 Octopus bimaculoides
CATTATGAATTAATATTATTAATTATTAATTAGTAGTTTTATTAATTATGTTTATTATTATTAGTAATTATCTTTATGAATTAATATTATTTAGTATTATTATTAATTATTATAATAATAATAATTATTAATAATAATAATTAATAATAAATATAATAATAAATATTATTATTATCAAATATTGTTATTATTATTATTATTATTATTATTATTATTATTATTATTATTATTATTATTATTATTATTATTATTATTATTATTATTATTATTATTATTATTATTATTATTATTATTATTATTATTATTATTATTATTTTTATTATTATTATTATTATTGTTATTATCATTATCATTAATAATAATATTATTATTAATTATTATTATCAATAATAAATAATATTATTAATTATTATTATTATTAATTATTATATTTTTAATTATTATTATCAATTATTTTTATAAATTATTATTATTAATTATTATTATTATTATTACAATTAATTTTATTTTTAATTATTATTATTGTTATTATTATTATTAATTATTATTATTATTAATTATAATTATTATTAATTATTATTATTAATTACTATTATTATTATTTATTATCATTATTAATTATTAATATTATTAAATATTATTATTTATTAGTATCATTATTCATTATTATTATTATTATTATTATTATTATTATTATTATTATTATTATTATTATTATTATTAATTATTATTATGAATTATTATTATTATTATTATTATTATTATTATTATTATTATTATTATTATTATTATTATTATTATTATTATTATTATTATTATTATTATTATTATTATTATTATTATTATTATTATTATTATTATTATTATTATTATTATTATCATTATTATTATTATTATTATTATCATTATTATTATTACTATCATTATTATTATTATTATTATTATTATTATTATTATTATTATTATTATTATTATCTTTAATTAATATAAATAATTAATAATAATAATAATTATTAATAATAATAATTAATAATAATTATTATTATTAATAATAATAATTAATAATAATAATTATTATTAATAATAATTATTATTATTAATTATTAATAATTAATAATATTAATTCATAAAGATAATTACTACTAATAATACTATTAATTAATAATTAATAATAATAATTAATAATAAAAATAATAATAATGATAATAATAATAATAATGAATAATTAATAATTAATAATATTCATTCATAAAGATAATTATTTATAATAATAATAATAATCATAATTAATAATACTACTAATTAATAATTAATAATAATAATTAATAATAATAATAATAATAATAATAATAATAATAATAATAATTAATAATAATAATAATAATAATAATAATAATAATGAATAATAATAATATTTATTATTATTATTATTATTATTATTATTATTATTATTATTATTATTATTATTATTATTATTATTATTATTATTATTATTATTATTATTATTATTATTATTATTATTATTATTATTATTATTATTATTATTATTATTATTATTATTATTATTATTATTATTATTATTATTTATCATTATTATTAATTATTATCATAATTAATTACTATTATAATTATTATTAATTATTATCATTATTCATTATTATTACTATTATTATTAATTATTAATTATTAATTAGTAGTATTATTAATTATGATTATTATTATTAATTATTACTATTATTAATTATTATTATTATTAATCATTATTATTATTACTTATTATTAATTATTAATTATTATTATTATTAATTAATATTATTCGTAATTATTATTATTATTATTATTATTAATTATTATTATTATTATTATTATTATTATTGATTAGTATTAATATTAATTAGTATTAATATTAATTATAATAATTATTAATTATTATTAATTATTAATTATTAATTATTAATTATTAATTATTAATTAGTAGTATTATTAATTATGATTATTATATTATTATTAATAATTATCTTTATGAATTAATATTATTAATTATTAATTAGTAGTTTTATTAATTATGTTTATTATTATTAGTAATTATCTTTATGAATTAATATTATTTAGTATTATTATTAATTATTATAATAATAATAATTATTAATAATAATAATTAATAATAAATATAATAATAAATATTATTATTATCAAATATTGTTATTATTATTATTATTATTATTATTATTATCATTATTATTATTATTATTATTATTATTATTATTATTATTATTATTATTATTATTGTTATTATTATTATTATTATTATTGTTATTATCATTATCATTAATAATTATTATTATTATTAATTATTATTATCAATAATAAATAATATTATTAATTATTATTATTATTAATTATTATATTTTTAATTATTATTATCAATTATTTTTATAAATTATTATTATTAATTATTATTATTATTATTACAATTAATTTTATTTTTAATTATTATTAT
>NC_142952.1:24254829-24257329 GCF_046866305.1 Octopus bimaculoides
TATTATTATTATTATTATTATTATTATTATTATTATTATTATTATTATTATTATTAATTATTATTATGAATTATTATTATTATTATTATTATTATTATTATTATTATTATTATTATTATTATTATTATTATTATTATTATTATTATTATTATTATTATTATTATTATTATTATTATCATTATTATTATT
This sequence comes from Octopus bimaculoides, assembly GCF_046866305.1. NCBI lineage: Eukaryota > Metazoa > Mollusca > Cephalopoda > Octopoda > Octopodidae > Octopus > Octopus bimaculoides. The sequence continues at coordinate 24,255,019 of NC_142952.1, forward strand.
ATTATTATTATCATTATTATTATTACTATCATTATTATTATTATTATTATTATTATTATTATTATTATTATTATTATTATTATTATTATTATTATTATTATTATTATTATTATTATTATTATTATTATTATTATTATTATTATTATTATTATTATCTTTAATTAATATAAATAATTAATAATAATAATAATTATTAATAATAATAATTAATAATAATTATTATTATTAATAATAATAATTAATAATACTAATTATTATTAATAATAATTATTATTATTAATTATTAATAATTAATAATATTAATTCATAAAGATAATTACTACTAATAATACTATTAATTAATAATTAATAATAATAATTAATAATAAAAATAATAATAATGATAATAATAATAATAATTAATAATTAATAATTAATAATATTCATTCATAAAGATAATTATTTATAATAATAATAATAATCATAATTAATAATACTACTAATTAATAATTAATAATAATAATTAATAATAATAATAATAATAATAATAATAATAATAATAATAATAATAATAATAATTAATAATAATAATAATAATAATAATAATAATAATGAATAATAATAATATTTATTATTATTATTATTATTATTATTATTATTATTATTATTATTATTATTATTATTATTATTATTATTATTATTATTATTATTATTATTATTATTATTATTATTATTATTATTATTATTATTATTATTTATCATTATTATTAATTATTATCATAATTAATTACTATTATAATTATTATTAATTATTATCATTATTCATTATTATTACTATTATTATTAATTATTAATTATTAATTAGTAGTATTATTAATTATGATTATTATTATTAATTATTACTATTATTAATTATTATTATTATTAATCATTATTATTATTACTTATTATTAATTATTAATTATTATTATTATTAATTAATATTATTCGTAATTATTATTATTATTATTATTATTAATTATTATTATTATTATTATTATTATTATTGATTAGTATTAATATTAATTAGTATTAATATTAATTATAATAATTATTAATTATTATTAATTATTATTATTAATTATTAATTATTAATTATTAATTATTAATTATTAATTAGTAGTATTATTAATTATGATTATTATTATTATTATTAATAATTATCTTTATGAATTAATATTATTAATTATTAATTAGTAGTTTTATTAATTATGTTTATTATTATTAGTAATTATCTTTATGAATTAATATTATTTAGTATTATTATTAATTATTATAATAATAATAATTATTAATAATAATAATTAATAATAAATATAATAATAAATATTATTATTATCAAATATTGTTATTATTATTATTATTATTATTATTATTATTATTATTATTATTATCATTATTATTATTATTATTATTATTATTATTATTATTATTATTATTATTATTATTATTATTATTATTATTATTATTATTATTATTATTATTATTATTATTATTATTATTATTATTATTATTATTATTATTGTTATTATCATTATCATTAATAATTATTATTATTATTAATTATTATTATCAATAATAAATAATATTATTAATTATTATTATTATTAATTATTATATTTTTAATTATTATTATCAATTATTTTTATAAATTATTATTATTAATTATTATTATTATTATTACAATTAATTTTATTTTTAATTATTATTATTGTTATTATTATTATTAATTATTATTATTATTATTATTATTATTATTATTATTATTATTATTATTATTATTATTATTATTATTATTAATTATTATTATGAATTATTATTATTATTATTATTATTATTATTATTATTATTATTATTATTATTATTATTATTATTATTATTATTATTATTATTATTATTATTATTATTATTATTATTATTATTATTATTATTATTATTATTATCATTATTATTATTATTATTATTATCATTATTATTATTACTATCATTATTATTATTATTATTATTATTATTATTATTATTATTATTATTATTATTATTATTATTATCTTTAATTAATATAAATAATTAATAATAATAATAATTATTAATAATAATAATTAATAATAATTATTATTATTAATAATAATAATTAATAATAATAATTATTATTAATAATAATTATTATTATTAATAATTATTATTATTAATTATTAATAATTAATAATATTAATTCATAAAGATAATTACTACTAATAATACTATTAATTAATAATTAATAATAATAATTAATAATAAAAATAATAATAATGAT
>NC_142952.1:24262329-24274829 GCF_046866305.1 Octopus bimaculoides
TATTAATTATTATCATAATTAATTACTATTATAATTATTATTAATTATTATCATTATTCATTATTATTACTATTATTATTAATTATTAATTATTAATTAGTAGTATTATTAATTATGATTATTATTATTAATTATTACTATTATTAATTATTATTATTATTAATCATTATTATTATTACTTATTATTAATTATTAATTATTATTATTATTAATTAATATTATTCGTAATTATTATTATTATTATTATTATTAATTATTATTATTATTATTATTATTATTATTGATTAGTATTAATATTAATTAGTATTAATATTAATTATAATAATTATTAATTATTATTAATTATTAATTATTAATTATTAATTATTAATTATTAATTAGTAGTATTATTAATTATGATTATTATTATTATTATTAATAATTATCTTTATGAATTAATATTATTAATTATTAATTAGTAGTTTTATTAATTATGTTTATTATTATTAGTAATTATCTTTATGAATTAATATTATTTAGTATTATTATTAATTATTATAATAATAATAATTATTAATAATAATAATTAATAATAAATATAATAATAAATATTATTATTATCAAATATTGTTATTATTATTATTATTATTATTATTATTATTATCATTATTATTATTATTATTATTATTATTATTATTATTATTATTATTATTATTATTGTTATTATTATTATTATTATTATTGTTATTATCATTATCATTAATAATTATTATTATTATTAATTATTATTATCAATAATAAATAATATTATTAATTATTATTATTATTAATTATTATATTTTTAATTATTATTATCAATTATTTTTATAAATTATTATTATTAATTATTATTATTATTATTACAATTAATTTTATTTTTAATTATTATTATTGTTATTATTATTATTAATTATTATTATTATTATTATTATTATTATTATTATTATTATTATTATTATTATTATTATTATTATTATTATTATTATTATTATCTTTAATTAATATAAATAATTAATAATAATAATAATTATTAATAATAATAATTAATAATAATAATTATTATTAATAATAATAATTAATAATAATAATTATTATTAATAATAATTATTATTATTAATTATTAATAATTAATAATATTAATTCATAAATAACATAAATAACAATAATAATGATAATAATAATAATAATAATAAAAATAATAATAATAATAATAAAAATAATAATAATAATTAATAATAATAATAATAATAATAATAATAATAATAATAATAATAATTAATAATATTAATTATTAATAATAATAATGTTATTATTATTTATTATTATTATTAATTATTTTTATTATTATTTATTATTATTATTAATTATTATGATAATAATAATAATAATAATAATAATAATTAATAATAATAATAATAACAATAATAATAATAATAATAATAATAATAATAATAATAATAATAATAATAATAATAATAATAATAATAATAATAATAATAATAATAATAATAAAAATAATAATAATAATAATAATAATAATAATAATAATAATAATAATGATAATTAATATATTAATTATTAATAATAATAATAATGATCATAATTAATAATACTACTAATTAATAATTAATAATTTATAATTAATAATAATAATTAATAATAATAATTAATAATAATACTGAATAATAATTAATAATAATAATTATAATAATAATGATAATAATAATAATAAAAATAATAATAATAATTAATAATAATAGATAATAATAATTAATAATAATTAATAATTAATAATTATTAATAATTATTAATAATTAATAATAGTTAATGATAATAATAATTAATAATAATAAAAATAATAATAATAACAATATTTGATAATAATAATAATAATTAATAATAATAATAATAATAATAATAATAATAATAATAATAATAATTAATAATAATAATAATAATAATAATAATAATAATGAATAATAATAATATTTATTATTATTATTATTATTATTATTATTATTATTATTATTATTATTATTATTATTATTATTATTATTATTATTATTATTATTATTATTATTATTATTATTATTATTATTATTATTATTATTATTATTATTATTATTATTTATCATTATTATTAATTATTATCATAATTAATTACTATTATAATTATTATTAATTATTATCATTATTCATTATTATTACTATTATTATTAATTATTAATTATTAATTAGTAGTATTATTAATTATGATTATTATTATTAATTATTACTATTATTAATTATTATTATTATTAATCATTATTATTATTACTTATTATTAATTATTAATTATTATTATTATTAATTAATATTATTCGTAATTATTATTATTATTATTATTATTAATTATTATTATTATTATTATTATTATTATTGATTAGTATTAATATTAATTAGTATTAATATTAATTATAATAATTATTAATTATTATTAATTATTATTATTAATTATTAATTATTAATTATTAATTATTAATTATTAATTAGTAGTATTATTAATTATGATTATTATTATTATTATTAATAATTATCTTTATGAATTAATATTATTAATTATTAATTAGTAGTTTTATTAATTATGTTTATTATTATTAGTAATTATCTTTATGAATTAATATTATTTAGTATTATTATTAATTATTATAATAATAATAATTATTAATAATAATAATTAATAATAAATATAATAATAAATATTATTATTATCAAATATTGTTATTATTATTATTATTATTATTATTATTATTATTATTATTATCATTATTATTATTATTATTATTATTATTATTATTATTATTATTATTATTATTATTATTATTATTATTATTATTATTATTATTGTTATTATCATTATCATTAATAATTATTATTATTATTAATTATTATTATCAATAATAAATAATAATAATAATAATAATAATAATAATAATAATAAATAATTATAATAATAATAATAATAATAATGAAAATAATAATAATAATTAATAATAATAGATAATAATAATTAATAATAATTAATAATTAATAATTATTAATAATTAATAATAGTTAATGATAATAATAATTAATAATAATAATAATAATAATAATAATAATAACAATATTTGATAATAATAATAATAATAATGAATAATAATAATATTTATTATTATATTTATTATTAATTATTATTATTAATTATTAATTATTAATTAGTAGTATTATTAATTATGATTATTATTATTATTATTAATAATTATCTTTATGAATTAATATTATTAATTATTAATTATTAATTATTATTATTATTATTATTTAGTATTATTATTAATTAATATTATTATCATTTAGTATTATTATTAATTATTATTATTATTATTTAGTATTATTATTAATTATTATTATTATTATTTAGTATTATTATTAATTATTATTATTATTATGTAGTATTATTATTAATTATTATTATTATTATTTAGTATTATTATTAATTATTATTATTATTATTTAGTATTATTATTAATTATTATTATTATTATTTAGTATTATTATTAATTATTATTATTATTATTTAGTATTATTATTAATTATTATTAATAATAATAATAATAATCATAATTAATAATACTACTAATTAATAATTAATAATTAATAATAATAATTAATAATAAATATAATAATAAATATTATTATTATTCATTATTATTATTATTATCAAATATTGTTATTATTATTATTATTATTAATTATTATTATCATTAACTATTATTAATTATTAATAATTATTAATAATTATTAATTATTAATTATTATTAATTATTATTATCTATTATTATTAATTATTATTATTATTTTCATTATTATTATTATTATTATAATTATTTATTATTATTATTATTATTATAATTATTTATTATAATAATTATTATCATTACTACTACTACTACTACTACTACTACTACTACTACTACTATTATTTTGATTATTATTATTATTATTATCATTATTATTATTAATTATTATTATCATTAATTATTATTATATTTAATTCTTCTTCTTATTATTATTTTTATTAATTATTTTTATTAATGATTATTATTATTAATTATTATTATTAATTAATATTATTAATTATTATTATTTATTATTATTATTAATTATTATTATTATTATTATTATTATTATTATTATTATTATTATTATTATTATTATTATTATTATTATTATTATTATTATTATTATTATAGAAACTATAACAGTAAGTGACTCTCTTTTGCCTTTTTGTTTTATTTTTTTTTTCTTGTTCATAGGGTTATGCTCAAGATGGCTCCGTCGTTCACACGTGCCATCCTTGCTACATTCACCCATCTTTTTTTGAAGCATTCACTAGACAAGACTTCCCTTTCTACTCTCAACTTCCTCTTCAGGTGATACTTGAAGAAGTTGATGAGAGATTGCCCAGAGAGGAAAGTCTTTGTCTCTAGACCTTTCAGACGCGTCCATCATACACATTCTTTCGCCATAGCCACAAGTACGATGAAAATAGCTCTTCCTTCCCGTTTAAAGGAAGGAGGCGCGACAATATTCACGATAGACTCGGCTGATAGACCGACTCGTCCCACACGCGATAGCAGTTGTTCGACGTAAGCCCACAGCTCGGAAATGGTGGGACACTGTACGAGTGCGTGCAGAACGGTTTCGTCGCTCTGCCGGCATCTCGGACAGGTCGGCCCCGTGTTTCTCGAGCCATGCCTGTAGAGCTTATCCCGAACGGGTAGTGCTTCTCGATAGCACTGCCAGGCCAGGGATCTCTGGAAGTTGTCCATAGGTCCCGGCCCGAAGGTCGTCTTAAACAGGCGGGTCAGGTATTCCTCGTCGACGCCCAGGTTCGCCCCGAGATCGTCGTCGTACCTTCCCTCCACTAATCCACTATAGAATGCGTTAGTTGTGATGCAGTCGCTCAAGGTTGACCCGGGTTGTTGGAGTTGCCGAAGAGCAGCGCGACACTCGCGGTGCCATTCGCCCTTCCTCGGCCTCTTCTTGATCCATGACTGCAGTTCGGTCATGGAGACGAGCTGCGGGAAAGCGCGCCGCACAAACGGTGACCACACCTGTTCACCGCTGTCTACGTAGAGCCGGAGATGTCGCAGTCTCAGCGCGTGTCTGCGCATCATCAACCACGGCATGCCCAGTCCTCCTTTTAACGGGTGTTGGCAGCAAACGGATCGCCTAACCATCGGAACGCTTCCTTTCCACAAGAAGCGGAAGAGGATGCGCTCCAGTTTGGTGATGGTAGGGTCGGGACAAGGAACGACGGTCAGGCGGTAGTAGATGACGGACGCGATGTACGTGTTCGCCACCTCCGCCCGACCTTTCAGGGAAAGCTTCCTCTCGGCCCATTGCCGGGCTAGAGTGGCCACTCTTCTCGTTATCTCGTCCCAGTTCTTCTCCGTTTGGAGGTCTGGACCAAACCAGACCCCGAGCATCTCAACCGGACCGTCAGTCCAACGTCCCACGACGGAGGCGCTACTTGACGGCATGGGGTTGCTTCTCCAGGTGCCGAGCCGCAAGCCCACTGACTTATCCCGGTTGATTTTCGCTCCCGTTACCGCTTCGTAGTCTCTCAGTGTCTCGCCGACAAGCTCGATGTGCTTTTGGCTAGACACTATGACGGTGACGTCGTCCGCGTATGCCGACACGCTCGTCCCGCATCCCAACTCTCGCGGGATGCCCCTCAGCGTGGCCAGCTTCCGCAGTAGTGGCTCGAGAGTCAACACGTACAGAAGCGACGAGAGGGGGCATCCCTGACGGACCGAACGTGCAATGTCGAAGGGTCTTGATAGATGCCCATTGACGCGAACTACCGAACGGATGCCTCTGTACAAGGCAGCCATCCAGCCGCGGAAAATGGGACCGAAGCCGGCTGCTATGAGGACAGCCTCCAAGTATTGATGGTCTACCCTAGTAGTAGTAGTAGTAGTAGTAGTAGTAGTAGTAGTAGTAGTAGTAGTAGTAGTAGTAATGATAATAATTATTATCATAAATAATTATAATAATAATAATAATAATAATAAATAATTATAATAATAATAATAATAATAAATAATTATAATAATAATAATAATAATAATGAAAATAATAATAATAATTAATAATAATAGATAATAATAATTAATAATAATTAATAATTATAATTATTAATAATTAATAATATTTAATGATAATAATAATTAATAATAATAAAAATAATTAAAAATAATAATAATAATTAATAATAATGAATAATAATAATATTTATTATTATATTTATTATTAATTATTATTATTAATTATTAATTATTAATTAGTAGTATTATTAATTATGATTATTATTATTATTATTAATAATTATCTTTATGAATTAATATTATTAATTATTAATTATTAATTATTATTATTATTATTATTTAGTATTATTATTAATTATTATTATTATTATTTAGTATTATTATTAATTATTATTATTATTATTATTTAGTATTATTATTAATTATTATTATTATTATTTAGTATTATTATTAATTATTATTATTATTATTTAGTATTATTATTAATTATTATTAATAATAATAATAATAATAATAATAATAATAATAATAATAATAATAATAATAATACTAAGTAATAATAATAATAATTAATAATTAATAATTAATAATATTAATTCATAAAGATAATTATTAATAATAATAATAATAATCATAATTAATAATACTACTAATTAATAATTAATAATTAATAATAATAATTAATAATAAATATAATAATAAATATTATTATTATTCATTATTATTATTATCAAATATTGTTATTATTATTATTTTTATTATTAATTATTATTATCATTAACTATTATTAATTATTAATAATTATTAATAATTATTAATTATTAATTATTATTAATTATTATTATCTATTATTATTAATTATTATTATTATTTTTATTATTATTATTATCATTATTATTATAATTATTATTATTAATTATTATTCAGTATTATTATTAATTATTATTATTAATTATTATTATTAATTATAAATTATTAATTATTAATTAGTAGTATTATTAATTATGATCATTATTATTATTATTAATAATTAATATTATTAATTATCATTATTATTATTATTATTATTATTATTATTATTATTATTATTATTATTATTATTATTATTATTATTATTATTATTATTGTTATTATTATTATTATTATTATTATTATTATTATTATTATTATTATTATTATTATTTTTTTTATTATTATTATTATTATTATTATTATTATTATTATTATTATTATTATTATTATTATTATTATTATTATTATTATTATTAATTATTATTATTATTATTATTATTATCATAATAATTAATAATAATACTAAATAATAATAAAAATAATTAATAATAATAATAAATAATAATAATAATAATAATAATTGATAATAGTAATAATAATAATAATAAAAACAATAACATTATTATTATTAATAATTAATATTATTAATTATTATTATTATTATTATTATTATTATTAATTATTATTATTATTTTTTTTATTATTATTATTATTATTATTATTATTATTATTATTATTATTATTATTATTATTATTATTATTATTATTATTATTATTATTATTATTATTATTATTATTATTATTATTATTATTATTATCATTATTATTGCTAATATTACTATCATTAATATTATTATTATTATTATTATCATTATTTTTATTACTATCATTATTATTATTATTATTATTTTATGTTTGACTTTTGTTTTGCATTTGTACAAGTTGGATCCAAGTCTCACCCAGAGACCTCAAGAGACAACAAGTTAGAAGTTCATGTAGGTGTTATGCCTAGGGTACCATATATTTGGATTTGTACAGTTTTGTTCAAGTGAATGTTTAAGAAACCATAAGAAAATTATGTTTGCTTTAAAATTTGAGATCACATAGACAGTATTTTACGTAGGATATGGGCAGTTCCCATGAGCACTATCTTTTGGACTTCAGCCATTTTGGGGTTTCCTGGTATCTGAGCTAGGTAGTAATCAGCCCGTTTCGCTGTCATTCCCAGGGCACCTATGACAATAGGTATTGTTTTCGTCTTCAGATTCCACATTTTGCTAATTTCTATTTCAAGATCTTTATATTTGCTCAGTTTTTGGTAGGTCTTGACAGATACGTTTATATCAATTGGGACAGTCATATCAATGAGGAGGCATGATTTTTGTCTGAAGTCTTTCAGTATGATGTCTGGCCTATTTGCGTCTATCTTTCTGTCAGTTTGAATGGTGAAGTTCCAGAGGAGTGCAATGTGATCATTTTCAAGTACTGGGGGTGGTTTGTGTTCCCACCAGTTTTTATCATGGGGCAAGTCCAGGTTTTTGCATATTACCCAGTGAATATATTGTGCAGCTCTATCATGCCTGTTGAGATACTCTGTAGGCGCAAGCAGACTGCACATGGAGACAACATGATCGATGGTCTCATTTTGTTGTTGGCATATACGACATAATGGGGAGCTGCCGTTCTTTAATATGTTGGCCTGGTAGTTCTTTGTAGGTAGGCATTGATCTTGGGCTGCTATGATAAACCCCTCTGTTTCTGATTTCAAGCCAGAGGCCATTAACCATTGGTGGGTAAGGGCTTTGTCAATATCTGCATTATTCGCTCTCTTTGGGTATTTGCCATTGAGAGGTTTTCCATGCCATTTTTCAGTCATAATAGCTAAGGCAGCAATTTTAGCACGGGTTTTCAAGCGCTTAGCTTTTTCTGTAGGTGTTTCTAGTTCGTCTAATTCTTGAATTTGTTGCAATTGGAATTCACTTAGATATTCCTTTGCCTGTTTTGTTACTGAGTAAGATGCTTTCTTGCTTTCATATTTTAAGACAAGTTTTAGCATCCAGTCCTCAGAGTTTTTCATATAGGTGTCTAGGCCAATTGTGGCTACCTTCATTGATAATGCCAGCTGTAGTAGTCCTCGACCTCCCTCTTTTCTTGGCAGATAAAGACGTTCTATATCTGCCTTAGGGTGGTGCATTCTATGCATTGTCAACAGTTTTCGTATTTTTCTGTCAACATTACATATTTCAGTAATTGACCAGTTAACGATGTTGAAACTGTAAGTCACGACTGGTATGGCTAGAGCATTGATCGCTTCGATCCTGTTTCTCGCGTTCAGCTCTGTCTTCAGTATTGCTCTCACCCTGCGATAACATTCTCTTCTGATCCTTTCCCTCATCACTGAGTGCTTGATATTGTCCCCTTCAATTACCCCTAGGTATTTGTAGCTCTCCGCTGGTTCTAACTCTTTTATGACATTTTGCTGGTCAAGGTTCACATTAGATGTATTTGTCATTTTTCCTTTGATAAAGATAGCTTTTGCACATTTATCAAGGCCAAATTGCATCCTGATGTCATCACTGAATTGTTTAACAATCGCTAGTAGGCCTTTGAGTTGTTGGTCATTTTTTGCAAAGAGCTTTAAATCATCCATGTAAATGAGATGATTTATATTTTTATCAAATATTTTATAACCATACTGTGCATCATTGAGCAATTTTGAGAGCGGTATTAGGGCTAGACAGAAGAGGAGTGGTGATAGTGAGTCACCCTGGAAAATGCCACATGAAATTCTTACATCTCCAGCATTTAGAGATTCATTGTCATTGTTCAACATCAGTGTGGTTCTCCATGATCTCATACTTACAGATAAAAAGTTTCGCAGAGTAGGAGCTATTTTATACATTTCCAGACATTTCCTAATCCAGCTATGTGGTAGGCTATCAAAGGCCTTTTTATAGTCTATCCAGGCTATTGACAAGTTTTTGTGTCGCTTGTGACAATCTTCTAAGATCATCTTATTGATGAGTAGCTGATCTTTACAACCATAAGATCCACGTTTACATCCCTTTTGCTCATTAGGGAATATGCTACTTTCTATTAAAAAACTATAGGTGTACTCGGTTAGGACAGATGTTAGCGTCTTATACATTGTTGTTAAGCAGGTTATGGGGCGATAATTTTTTGGTTCGTTTGTTTCCTCATTTTTTGGAAGCAGGAATGTTAAACCATTAACTAGCCAAGAGGGCATCAAACTAGGATTTTGCAAAACATCGTTGTAAAGTTTTGTTAGCAGTTCATGGCTTTCTGGGAAGGCATTCAACCAGAAGTTAGGAATTTTATCCTTTCCTGGAGACTTCCATTTGCTTGACCTCCTGAGAGCAGATCTTATATCTTCTACCCTGACCCCCTCCCACTTTTGCTCCTCTAAGGAGTCTAGGTCTGTAGCTATTCTATCAATCCAAGGGGCCTTTTCATTGTGTGTTTTATCTTCTGCCCAGATTTTATTCCAAAATTCTTGCACTTCTTCTTTTGATGGGACAGACTTTATTGTTACTGGTGTTTTCCCTATCTTCCTGTAGAAATTTTTGGGGTTATTTTTGAACATGTTATTATCTCGGAAGAATTTAACACGCTTTTCATACCTTGCTATGCGGGCAGCTTTAGCACATACCTTTTGCTTGATGGTTTCTATGGTGGCATCAATGTCAACTATGGTTTTCATGTTATATTTTTTCTTTAGTTTTTGGGTCTTTGTAGGTTTGATACTCTTGTCAAATTTAAGGTTTTTCAAACATTCTATGTCAGATCTAAGCAGCTTAATTTGGTGTTGAATGCGTTCTTGCCAAGAAGGCTTTTTGTGGGAGTGTTGTCTTTTTCTAATCTTTTCACCACATAGAATCGTTGAGATTCTTGCGGATGCATAGTACAGGTGGTTGAGATCTGTAATATCAACATCATTAGCTGAAATTATATCCTTAAGTGCAAGGCGGATTTTACCAATTATTTTCAGGTTTTGGTTAGAATTGCGAATTTTGGGGAGAGTGTCGCGTTCATTCATACTAGTTTCTTTAATTTTCAGCCATTCAATCATGATTTGATTTTTTAGATCATGTAGTTCTGTTGCGTCGATTTCTGTATGACTTCCTTCATCTATTTGATTTTCACCTGCCTTAGTGTTTATGGTTGGTTCAGAGAGTATTTTATTTTGCCTATCAGTTACCTTAACTCTTTCAATTATTACTGTATTTTCATCAGCCTTGGGCTGGTTTATAATTATTTCCTCTGTAGTATCTTCTTTAGCTGCAGTTTCATTCTTTTTATCCTTTACTGCTTGCTTAATTTGGTCAATCTCTACTTCAGTTAGTAATTTTTTTTTTATAATGTTTCTTCTGACGTTGGCAAGTTTATTACTGTCTATGTAGGGTCTTACTGCAAGGTGTTTCTGTCTCCAGTTTAAGTAGGTTTGTACAGTATTAGATTTATCTGTAGGGAAATATATGGCACGGTAGAAGGCTCTAAGAACTTCTTTATTATCTTCCCTAGACCATTTTTCATTCTTTTTCTTTTGGTTATTTGATGACGAGCATGGATGGCCATCTGTTGGAATATTCCGGTTGTGGGGTACTTCCAGCTCCTGTGTGTCGGGAAGATTTGAACCAGTAGCAGATTTCTCGTCTCGGATCTGGTTCATTATCCGAGTAAGTGGTCCTTTATAATCCGGTCTATGACCATTGCGGTTTATATTTTGTTTTATTACCAGTGAGGCATAACAAGCTTCGACGTTGACGCTAGGGGACGGATCTGTCTGTTTAGGGTAAGTTTTTTGAGACAACACCGTCTCCGAGCTTTCGTGACGTAGCTTCTTAAGGCTAGCAGATCTATTTCGAGTGAGTGGCCCTTTGTGATTCGGTCGATAACCACTCTGGTTTGTGATGTGCCTTGTTATCATTGAGGCATGACGAGCTTTGGCGTTGACATTCGGGGACGGATTTGTCTGTTTAGGGTCAGTTTTTTGAGACAACACCGTCACCGAGTTCTCAGCATGTAAACATTGCTCGTAGCGTAGTTTTTTAAGGCTAGCAGATCGGTATTCATCTGTATTTTTTTTGTTGATAGATTTATCTCCAGGCATAGTGTATTTTTGTGTGTGTGTGTGGCGTTTTAAACTTATGAATGGTTCACTGTCTGTATTTGTTCACAAAATGAAAATAAACAAAGAAGAAAGAAAAAAAGTTTTGGTTTTGCTTCGTTTGTGATATGTGTTTTCGTATCCGTAAGTGTGTCCTGTGATTTTTACGTAGTTCTGTAAACATTAAGATGCATGTGTAGTTCTATGGGTATCAAAACGTATATATCATTGTGTACACGTTCAAGTGTATGCGTAATTATTCAATATATGTACTTACTATTTTGTTCCATTTCTTTTTTTTATATAGTTTGTAAACTTTCCGGTGTTGGTTTTGCGTGTGTGATCGCACGTGTTTCATTGAGACATCGTGCATAGGAGGTCCTGTGCTTTGTATTGCAGTGAAATTTCATTTTTTAAGAATAAAAAATATT
>NC_142952.1:24277329-24279829 GCF_046866305.1 Octopus bimaculoides
GGCATTGATCTTGGGCTGCTATGATAAACCCCTCTGTTTCTGATTTCAAGCCAGAGGCCATTAACCATTGGTGGGTAAGGGCTTTGTCAATATCTGCATTATTCGCTCTCTTTGGGTATTTGCCATTGAGAGGTTTTCCATGCCATTTTTCAGTCATAATAGCTAAGGCAGCAATTTTAGCACGGGTTTTCAAGCGCTTAGCTTTTTCTGTAGGTGTTTCTAGTTCGTCTAATTCTTGAATTTGTTGCAATTGGAATTCACTTAGATATTCCTTTGCCTGTTTTGTTACTGAGTAAGATGCTTTCTTGCTTTCATATTTTAAGACAAGTTTTAGCATCCAGTCCTCAGAGTTTTTCATATAGGTGTCTAGGCCAATTGTGGCTACCTTCATTGATAATGCCAGCTGTAGTAGTCCTCGACCTCCCTCTTTTCTTGGCAGATAAAGACGTTCTATATCTGCCTTAGGGTGGTGCATTCTATGCATTGTCAACAGTTTTCGTATTTTTCTGTCAACATTACATATTTCAGTAATTGACCAGTTAACGATGTTGAAACTGTAAGTCACGACTGGTATGGCTAGAGCATTGATCGCTTCGATCCTGTTTCTCGCGTTCAGCTCTGTCTTCAGTATTGCTCTCACCCTGCGATAACATTCTCTTCTGATCCTTTCCCTCATCACTGAGTGCTTGATATTGTCCCCTTCAATTACCCCTAGGTATTTGTAGCTCTCCGCTGGTTCTAACTCTTTTATGACATTTTGCTGGTCAAGGTTCACATTAGATGTATTTGTCATTTTTCCTTTGATAAAGATAGCTTTTGCACATTTATCAAGGCCAAATTGCATCCTGATGTCATCACTGAATTGTTTAACAATCGCTAGTAGGCCTTTGAGTTGTTGGTCATTTTTTGCAAAGAGCTTTAAATCATCCATGTAAATGAGATGATTTATATTTTTATCAAATATTTTATAACCATACTGTGCATCATTGAGCAATTTTGAGAGCGGTATTAGGGCTAGACAGAAGAGGAGTGGTGATAGTGAGTCACCCTGGAAAATGCCACATGAAATTCTTACATCTCCAGCATTTAGAGATTCATTGTCATTGTTCAACATCAGTGTGGTTCTCCATGATCTCATACTTACAGATAAAAAGTTTCGCAGAGTAGGAGCTATTTTATACATTTCCAGACATTTCCTAATCCAGCTATGTGGTAGGCTATCAAAGGCCTTTTTATAGTCTATCCAGGCTATTGACAAGTTTTTGTGTCGCTTGTGACAATCTTCTAAGATCATCTTATTGATGAGTAGCTGATCTTTACAACCATAAGATCCACGTTTACATCCCTTTTGCTCATTAGGGAATATGCTACTTTCTATTAAAAAACTATAGGTGTACTCGGTTAGGACAGATGTTAGCGTCTTATACATTGTTGTTAAGCAGGTTATGGGGCGATAATTTTTTGGTTCGTTTGTTTCCTCATTTTTTGGAAGCAGGAATGTTAAACCATTAACTAGCCAAGAGGGCATCAAACTAGGATTTTGCAAAACATCGTTGTAAAGTTTTGTTAGCAGTTCATGGCTTTCTGGGAAGGCATTCAACCAGAAGTTAGGAATTTTATCCTTTCCTGGAGACTTCCATTTGCTTGACCTCCTGAGAGCAGATCTTATATCTTCTACCCTGACCCCCTCCCACTTTTGCTCCTCTAAGGAGTCTAGGTCTGTAGCTATTCTATCAATCCAAGGGGCCTTTTCATTGTGTGTTTTATCTTCTGCCCAGATTTTATTCCAAAATTCTTGCACTTCTTCTTTTGATGGGACAGACTTTATTGTTACTGGTGTTTTCCCTATCTTCCTGTAGAAATTTTTGGGGTTATTTTTGAACATGTTATTATCTCGGAAGAATTTAACACGCTTTTCATACCTTGCTATGCGGGCAGCTTTAGCACATACCTTTTGCTTGATGGTTTCTATGGTGGCATCAATGTCAACTATGGTTTTCATGTTATATTTTTTCTTTAGTTTTTGGGTCTTTGTAGGTTTGATACTCTTGTCAAATTTAAGGTTTTTCAAACATTCTATGTCAGATCTAAGCAGCTTAATTTGGTGTTGAATGCGTTCTTGCCAAGAAGGCTTTTTGTGGGAGTGTTGTCTTTTTCTAATCTTTTCACCACATAGAATCGTTGAGATTCTTGCGGATGCATAGTACAGGTGGTTGAGATCTGTAATATCAACATCATTAGCTGAAATTATATCCTTAAGTGCAAGGCGGATTTTACCAATTATTTTCAGGTTTTGGTTAGAATTGCGAATTTTGGGGAGAGTGTCGCGTTCATTCATACTAGTTTCTTTAATTTTCAGCCATTCAATCATGATTTGATTTTTTAGATCATGTAGTTCTGTTGCGTCGATTTCTGTATGACTTCCTTCATCTATTTGATTTTCACCTGCCTTAGTGTTTATGGTTGGTTCAGAGAGTATTTTATTTTGCCTATCAGTTAC
>NC_142952.1:24287329-24289829 GCF_046866305.1 Octopus bimaculoides
TCTGTGGATATATTCCTTCTTAGCCAGGATATATTCCTTCTTAATAATAATAATAATTAATAATACTAATAATTAATAATAATAAAGATTAATAATTAGAATAATTAATAATAATAATAATAATTAATAATAATAATAATAAATAATAATAATAATAATTAATATTAATAATAATTATTATTACTAAAAATAATAATAATAATAATAATAATAATAATAATAATAATAATAATAATAATAATAATAATAATAATGATAATGATAATGATAATAATAATAATAATAATAATTAATAATAATAATTAATAATAATAATTAATAATATTAATTAATAATAATAATTAATAATAATAATCATTTATAAAAATAATTAATAAAAATAATAATAAGAAGAAGAATTAAATATAATAATAATTAATGATAATAATAATTAATAATAATAATGATAATAATAATTAATAATAATAATAATAATAATAATAATAATCAAAATAATAGTAGTAGTAGTAGTAGTAGTAGTAGTAGTAGTAGTAGTAGTAGTAGTAGTAGTAGTAGTAGTAGTAGTAGTGATGATAATAATTATTATAATAAATAATAATAATAATAATAATAATAATAATAAATAATTATAATAATAATAATACTAATGAAAATAATAATAACAATTAATAATAGATAATAATAATTAATAATAATTAATAATTAATAATTATTAATAATTATTAATAATTAATAGTAGTTAATGATAATAATAATTAATAATAATAAAAATAATTAAAAATAATAATAATAATTAATAATAATAATAATAATAATAATAATAACAATATTTGATATTAATAATAATAATGAATAATAATAATATTTATTATTATATTTATTATTAATTATTATTATTAATTATTAATTATTAATTAGTAGTATTATTAATTATGATTATGATTATTATTATTAATTATTAATTATTAATTAGTAGTATTATTAATTATGATTATGATTATTATTATTAATTATTAATTATTAATTAGTAGTATTATTAATTATGATTATTATTATTATTATTAATATTATCTTATGAATTAATATTATTAATTATTAATTATTAATAATTAATAATTAATAATTAATAATTAATAATATTAATTCTAAGATAATTATTAATAATAATAATAATAATCATAATTAATAATACTACTAATTAATAATTAATAATTAATAATAATATTAATCATAATCATAATTAATAATACTACTAATTAATAATATAATAATTAATTAATAATAATAATAATCATAATTAATAATACTACTAATTATAATAATTATATTAATAATTAATAATTAATAATATAATAATAATAATATATAATAATAATAATCATAATTAATAATACTACTAATTAATAATTAATAATTAATAATAATAATTAATAATAAATATAATAATAAATATTATTATTATTCATTATTATTATTATTATTATCAAATATTGTTATTATTATTATTTTTATTATTATTAATTATTATTATCATTAACTATTATTAATTATTAATAATTATTAATAATTATCAATTATAATTATTATTAATTATTATTATCTATTATTATTAATTATTATTATCTATTATTATTAATTATTATTATTTTTTTTAATATTATTATTTTCATTATTTTTATAATTATTATTATTAATTATTATTCAGTATTATTATTAATTATTATTATTAATTATTATTATTAATTATTAATTATTAATTATTAATTAGTAGTATTATTAATTATGATCATTATTATTATTATTAATAATACTACTAAATAATAATAAAAATAATTAATAATAATAATAAATAATAATAATAATAATAATTGATAATAGTAATAATAATAATAATAAAAACAATAACATTATTATTATTAATAATTAATATTATTAATTATTATTATTATTATTATTATTATTATTAATTATTATTATTATTTTTATTGTTATTATTATCATTATTATTATTATTATTATTATATTTTCAATTATTATTATCAATTATTTTTATTAATTATTATTATTAATTATTATTATTATTATTATTACTATTAATATTATTTTTAATTATTATTATTGTTATTATTATTAATTATTATTATTATTATTTATTATCATTTTTTAATTATTATTATTATTAAATATTATTATTTATTAGTATCATTATTCATTATTATTATTAATTATTATTATTATTAATTATTATTATTATGAATTATTATTATCATTATTATTATTATTATTATTATTATTATTATTATTATTATTATTATTATTATTATTATTATTATTATTATTATTATTATTATTATTATCATTATTATTATTATTAAATATAATTATTATTAATTATTATTATTAATTACTATTATTATTATTTATTATCATTATTAATTATTAATATTATTAAATATTATTATTTATTAGTATCATTATTCATTATTATTATTAATTATTA
>NC_142952.1:24294829-24297329 GCF_046866305.1 Octopus bimaculoides
GTTATTATAATTGTTATTGTTATTGTTTTTATTATTATTATTATTACTATTATCAATTATTATTATTATTATTATTAATTATTATTATTATCATTATTATTACTAATTATTATTTATTATTAATTATTAAATATCATTAATTATTAATTACTATTTATTATTAATTAATTAATTCTTATTATTTATTTATTATTATTATTATTATTATTATTATTATTATTTTTATTATTATTATTATTACTACTACTACTACTACTACTACTACTACTACTACTACTACTACTACTACTACTATTACTACTACTACTACTACTACTACTACTACTACTACTACTACTACTACTACTACTACTACTATTATTATTATTAATAATTATTATTATCATTATTATAATTATAATTATAATTATTATTCTTATTATTATTATTCAGTAGTTTTATTTTTATAACGTGCTTTCACTTCACTACCGAGCGCAGCTCTGTGCACCTTGGGTATGTGCTGTGGTTTGCTGTGGTGCTCTTATGTTTACTGTATTGAAAGTGTTTTGCGTAGGATGTGTGCAGTACCCAGTAGTGCAATTTTCTGTATGTTATATATATTTGTAAGTCCTGCTATTTTTGTTATGTATTTGTCTGAATATTTTTTTATTATACCTAAGGCACCTACTATGATAGGAATTGTTTCTGTTTTTAGATTCCACATTCGAGTTATCTCTATTTCCAGGTCTTTGTATTTTGAAAGTTTTTCCATTTCTTTTAGAGAAACGTTGTCATCTGCTGGTATTGATACATCAATTAGAAAGCATGTTTTTACTTCATGATCTTTGACAACTATATCTGGTCTATTTGCCTTAATTTCTCTATCTGTGAGTATTGGCATATCCCAGAGTATTCGTTTTCTGTGACCTTTTCTGGCGTGTGTTTATACCAACTTTTTTCTGTTGTTATTCCATAGTGCTCATGGGAACTGCCCATATCCTACGTAAAATACTGTCTATGTGATCTCAAATTTTAAAGCAAACATAATTTTCTTATGGTTTCTTAAACATTCACTTGAACAAAACTGTACAAATCCAAATATATGGTACCCTAGGCATAACACCTACATGAACTTCTAACTTGTTGTCTCTTGAGGTCTCTGGGTGAGACTTGGATCCAACTTGTACAAATGCAAAACAAAAGTCAAACATAAAATAATAATAATAATAATAATGATAATAATAATAATTCATAATAATAATAATTAATAATAATAATAATTAATAATAATAATGAATAATTATACTAATAAATAATAATATTTAATAATATTAATAATTAATAATGATAATAAATAATAATAATAGTAATTAATAATAATAATTAATAATAATTATATTTAATAATAATAATAATGCTATTTTTGTTATGTATTTGTCTGAATATTTTTTTATTATACCTAAGGCACCTACTATGATAGGAATTGTTTCTGTTTTTAGATTCCACATTCGAGTTATCTCTATTTCCAGGTCTTTGTATTTTGAAAGTTTTTCCAATTCTTTTAGAGAAACGTTGTCATCTGCTGGTATTGATACATCAATTAGAAAGCATTTTTTTACTTCATGATCTTTGACAACTATATCTGGTCTATTTGCCTTAATTTCTCTATCTGTGAGTATTGGCATATCCCAGAGTATGGTTGCTTTCTCGTTTTCTGTGACCTTTTCTGGCGTGTGTTTATACCATCTTTTTTCTGTTGTTATTCCATAATGTTGGCATAGCTTCCAGTGTATATAGGTCCCAGCTCTGTCGTGTCTGTGGATATATTCCTTCTTAGTCAGGATATATTCCTTCTTAATAATAATAATAATTAATAATACTAATAGTTAATAATAATAAAGATTAATAATTAGAATAATTAATAATAATAATAATAATTAATAATAATAATAATAAATAATAATAATAATAATTAATATTAATAATAATTATTATTACTAAAAATAATAATAATAATAAATAATAATAATAATAATAATAATTATAATAATAATAATAATAATAATAATAATAATAATAATAATAATAATAATAATAATAATAATAATTAATAATAATTAATAATAATAATTAATAATATTAATTAATAATAATAATTAATAATAATAATCATTAATAAAAATAATTAATAAAAATAATAATAAGAAGAAGAATTAAATATAATAATAATTAATGATAATAATAATTAATAATAATAATGATAATAATAATTAATAATAATAATGATAATAATAATAATAATAATAATCAAAATAATAGTAGTAGTAGTAGTAGTAGTAGTAGTAGTAGTAGTAGTAGTAGTAGTAGTAGTAGTAGTAGTAGTAGTAGTAGTGATGATAATAATTATTATAATAAATAATTATAATAATAATAATAATAATAAATAATTATAATAATAATAATACTAATGAAAATAATAATAATAATTAATAATAGATAATAATAATTAATAATAATTAAT
>NC_142952.1:24307329-24312329 GCF_046866305.1 Octopus bimaculoides
TTATTATTATTATTATTATTATTATTATGATTATTAATTATTATTAAGTATTATTATTAATTATTATTTTTTATTATTATTAAGTATTATTATTAATTATTATTTTTATTTATTAATTAGAAGTATTATTAATGATTATTATTATTATTATTAGTAATTATCTTTATGAATTAATATTATTAATTATTAATTATTATTATTATTAATTATTATTATTAATAATTATTTTTTTATTAATTATTATTATAATAATTATTATTATTATTAATTATTATTATTAATTATTATTATTATTAATAATTATTTTTATTAATTTTTATTTTTATTACTTATTATTATTATTATTAAATATAATTATTATTATTATTAATATTATTATTATTATTATTATTATTTTATGTTTGACTTCTGTTTTGCATTCGTTCAAGTTTGCTCCAAGTCTCACCCAGAGACCTCAAGAGACAACAAGTTAGAAGTTCATGTAGGTGTTATGCCTAGGTTGTAATCAGCCCGTTTCGCTGTCATTCCCAAGGCAGCTATGAAAATAGGTATTGTTTTCGTTTTCAGATTCCACATTTTGCTTATTTCTATTTCAAGATCTTTATATTTGCTCAGTTTTTGGTAGGTCTTGACAGATACGTTGATATCGATTGGGACAGTCATGTCAATGAGGAAGCATGATTTTTGTCTGATGTCTTTCAGTATGATGTCTGGCCTATTTCCGTCTATCCTTCTGTAAGTTTGAATGGTGAAGTTCCAGAGGAGTGCGATGTGATCAATTTCAAGTACTGGGGGTGGTTTGTGTTCCCACCAGATTTTATCATGGGGCAAGTCCAGGTTTTTGCATATTACCCAGTGAATATATTGTGCAGCTCTATCATACCTGTTGAGATACACTGTAGGCGCAAGCAGACTGCTCATGGAGACAACATGATCGATGGTCTCATTATACGACATAATGGTAGTTCTTTGTAGGTAGGCATTGATCTTGGGCTGCTATGATAAACCCCTCTGTTTCTGATTTCAAGCCAGAGGCCATTAGCCATTGATGGGTAAGGGCTTTGTCAATATCTGCATTATTCGCTCTCTTTGGGTATTTGCCATTGAGAGTTTTCCATGCCATTTTTCACTCATAATATCTAAGGAAGCAATTTTAGCATAGGTTTTCAATATTAATCATTATTATTATTAATTATTATTAATTATTAATTATTAATAAATTGTTATTATTATTAATTATCATTATTATTAATTATTATTAATTATTAATTATTATTATTATTAATTATTATTATTATTATCAATTATTAATATTATTATTAATTATTATAATTATTAATATTATTATTAATTATTATAATTATTATTATTATTATTAATATTATTATTATTATTATTATTATTATTATTATTATTATTATTATTATTATTATTATTATTATTATTATAATTATTATTATTATTATTATTATTATTAATATTATTATTATTAATAATATTATTATTATTATTATTATTATTATTATTATTATTATTATTATTATTATTATTATTATTATTATTATTATTATTATTATTATTATTATTATTATTATTATTATTATTATTTTTGTTATTATGATTATGATTATTATGATTATTATGATTATTATTATTAATTATTATTATTAATTTTTATTATTAATTATTATTATTAATTATTATTATTAATTATCATGATTATTAATTATTATTATTAGTTATTATGATTATTAATCATTTTTATTATTGATTCTTATTATTGATTATTATTATTATTAATCATATTTAATTATCATTATTATTATTAATTATTATTATTAATTAATATTTATTATTAATTAATGTTTATTATTTATTATTATTATTATTATTATCATGATTATTATTACTACTACTACTACTACTACTACTACTACTACTACTACTACTACTACTACTACTACTACTACTACTACTACTACTACTACTATTATTATTATTATTATTACTAATTATTTTTATTATTTATTATTATTAGTAATTATTATTATTATTAATAATAATTATTTATTATTATTATTATTATTATTATTATTTTTATTATTATTATTAATTATTATCATTATTTATTATTATAATTATCAATTATTATTACTGCTATTATTTATTATTAGTATTATTATTAATTATTATTATTATTATTTATTATTATTATTAATTCATATTATTATTAATTAATATTATTATTATTAATTTTTATTATTATTTATTATCATTAATAATTATTATTATTATTAATTATTCATTATTATTCATTATTCATTATTATTATTATTAAATATTGTTATTATTAGTTATTATTATTATTATTACTATTAGTTATTATTATTTTTAATTATTTTTATTATTAGTTATTATTATTATTATTATTATTATTATCATTATTATTATTAGTATCAGTAATTATTATTATTATTAATTATTATTATTTTTAATTATTATTATTTCTCATTATTATAAATTATTATAAATTATTATTAATTATTATTATTATTATTAATTATTAATATTATTAAATATTATTATTTATTAGTATTATTATTTATTATTAATTATTATTATTAATTATTAATTAGTAGTATTATTAATTATGATTATTATTATTATTATTAATTATTATTTTATGAATTAATATTATTAATTATTAATTATTAATTATTAATATTATTAATTATTATTATTTTTATTATTATTTCTCATTAATATAAATTATTATAAATTATTATTAATTATTATTAATTATTTTTATTAATTATTATTATTAAATATTATTATTATTAATTATTATCATTAGTAATTACTATTATTATTAAACATTATTATTATTATTAGTTATTAATAGTATTAAATATTCTAATTATTAATTATTAGTATTATTATTATTAATAATATTATTATTATAATTATCCATTATTAATTAGTTATTATTTATTATTTATTATTAATTAATATTTATTATTTATTTTCATTACTACTACTACTACTACTACTACTACTACTACTACTACTACTACTACTACTACTACTACTACTACTATTATTATTTTTATTATTATTATTAATTATAATTATTATTAATTATTATTATTAGTAATTATTATCATTATTAATTATTATTTATTATTAATAGTAATTAGCATCATTATTCATTATTATTAATTATTATTATTTATTATTATTATTATTAATTATTATTATTACTATTATTATCATTAATATTATTATTAAAATTATTATTTATTATTATTATTAATTATTACTATTATTCATTATTATTATTATTAATTATTAATTATTAATATTATTAATCATTATTATTAATTATTATTATTAATTTTTATTATTAATTATTATGATTATTGATTAAAATTTTTTTTTTATTAATTATTATTATTATTAATTATTATTATTATGATTTATTATAATTATGAATTATTATAAATATTAATTATTATAATTATTAATTATTATTATTATTATTATTATTATTATTATTATTATTATTATTATTATTATTATTATTATTATTATTATTATTATTATTATTATTATTATTATTATTATTATTATTATTATTATTATTGTCATTATTATTATTATTAATTATTATTATTATTAATTATTATTTTTTAATTAATTATTATTATTATCATTATTATTATTATTATTAGTATTAATTATTATTATTACTATTAATATTAGTTATTATTATTATTATTAATTATTATTATGATTAAGTATTATTACTATTATTATTATTAATTATTTTTATGATTAATTATTATTATTATTATTATTATTATTATTAATTATTATTATTATTATTAATTATTATTATTATTATTAATTATTATTTTTATTATTATATAATTATTATTATTATTATTATTAATTATTATTATTATTATTATTATTATTATTAATAATTATTACTATTAATTATTATTATTTATTATTATTATTATTATTTATTATTACTGTTATTATTATTGCTCTTATTGATTTTTATTATTGTTATTATTAATTTTTATTATTAATTATTATTATTAATTATTATCATTATTAATTATTATTATTATTAATTATTATGATTATTAATTATTATTATTATTAATTATTATTATTATTAATTATTATTATTATTAATTATTATTATTATTATCATTATTATTATTATAATAATAATAATAATAATAATAATAATAATAATAATTATTATTATTATTATTATTATTATTATTATTATTATTATTATTATTATTATTATTATTATTATTATTATTATTATTATTAATTATTATCATTATTTATTATTATAATTATCAATTATTATTACTGCTATTATTTATTATTAGTATTATTATTAATTATTATTATTATTATTTATTATTATTATTAATTCATATTATTATTAATTAATATTATTATTATTAATTTTTATTATTATTTATTATCATTAATAATTATTATTATTATTAATTATTCATTATTATTCATTATTCCTTATTATTATTATTAAATATTGTTATTATTAGTTATTATTATTATTATTACTATTAGTTATTATTATTTTTAATTATTTTTATTATTAGTTATTATTATTATTATTATTATTATTATCATTATTATTATTAGTATCAGTAATTATTATTATTATTAATTATTATTATTTTTAATTATTATTATTTCTCATTATTATAAATTATTATAAATTATTATTAATTATTATTATTATTATTAATTATTAATATTATTAAATATTATTATTTATTAGTATTATTATTTATTATTAATTATTATTATTAATTATTAATTAGTAGTATTATTAATTATGATTATTATTATTATTATTAATTATTATTTTATGAATTAATATTATTAATTATTAATTATTAATTATTAATATTATTAATTATTATTATTTTTATTATTATTTCGCA